>NC_091752.1:3536374-3691374 GCF_043380555.1 Nothobranchius furzeri
CAATCTGTGACTGTTCACCAGGCTTCAGACGTTAGGCAACAGAAAAGCACCGAAACAAAGGGACACACGTTAACATCTGGGTTAGTACAGGAAATAACAGGCTTTATGTCTGATGTGGTGGATTTGATGATTCATCTTGTAGGGCTGCAGTGAAAGGATTTTCCTTTTATTAGGGTGCACATGCAGAACTGACCACAACATGTAGGCACAATAAAATTAGACACTTCTTTAAAAATAGAGCTTTTCAGTCCACAGACAGACGAAGACGGTGAGTGGAAAAACACGATCATGTCTGTGATTACTGCTTTCGTAGCTCATCTGAGGATTTTGTGTGTCTCACGTGCTTAGATGTCAGAGGTCAGATCTGATTCAGTACTAAACTACTTCAAGCTGACATCAGAGATTACCGTTACGTAATTTTGAAATATCCTGCAACGCGTAAATAAAGCTGACATATTTGGTTCGGTTGAGCTTGTTCATCCTCGGTGGGAAGCAGGTGTGGCGGGACCGATTCTCTGTCTGGTTCTTCTTGACAGGAGTGAACGAGGGATCAGAATCCAAACGTGCTCCAACACCGAGACAATACGCCGAACTCTGGACACAATTCACCTAAATGTACGTTAACACAGATGGAGAAACTTGAGAAGCAGGTTTCAGACGAAGATAGGCAGGCTGGAAATCAGAGGGTTGAGCAAGCAGTGAATGGGCCGGGCGAGGTCTAAGAGTTCAGTTAGTGAAAACAAAAGGATACCTTGGGAATTAAGGCTTTATTTTCATAAAAATATGTGCACAAGCTAAAAAACAGACAGGGAGAAGGAACTGAAGGCAGTTCGGGGTGGAACGACTGAGAAAGAGACACAAAGCTACTCGCCAAAACACAACTAGCAGTTTTAAAAATCTGTTGAAAACTTGTTAAAACAGAAGGATTAAAACAAAAAAGTGACATATTTTTTTAATAAAATAAATCACTGTAATTATATTACAATAGAATAGAATAGCATAGGAATTGAAAATCCCTTTATTGTCCTTCAGTGGGGAGTGGTTGGTATCACTGCAGCAAGCAAAGCAAAACAACAGATAACAACATGAGAGTAAAATAAAGCATGACGAGTAAAATGCTGTGCAGTGAAATAGAAAACATCTCAGTAATACTGAGATAATAAAAGATTAGAATAAGATTAAAGATAATACTAAATGATTCAAAATGACATTTATACTTATTTCATGAAATAAAATAAAAAACAAAACGCTGTGTAGAAAATAATGGCAGAATCATGTGTGGTAAGTTAATTCTTTTATGTTACTCACGGTTGCACTGTGACGTCCCACCAGACAATCAAGTTCATTCATTCATTACAACTGGAAGCACACCACCTTAAAAAGCACGCTTTGGAATTGTAAACGTCTGCTGCAATCCTGGAATGCTGTTTTGCATTCAGAGTGGGAAAACATGGGTGTGAAAACTAATGTTGTTGGAATATTTAAGACTATTTTTCGATAAACCAACAAGAAAATCGATGTTAAAAAGACAAATCATCTGAAAATGCTGCTGAAATTAAATTACAGCTCAAGTTATGTTATATAAAAAGGCTAATTCGTATAATCCAAGTAAAGTTTTATTTAGGTGCTCATGAAAATGAGAATAAATGTAACATTTTAGTTCGTTAAATACAAAAAAATAATCTTTTTTCCATAAAAAAGTTAAGGCAGCTCTTCCTTTTGAGTTAAATGTTATTGTTGTTGTTGTTTTGTAAACAATCAAAACACATCTCTCTCAACGCTGCCCCCTATCGGTTGGTTCAGGCCCCGCCCCTCGTATATCAACATCCTCAGTCAGTGAAGGGAGGCAGGGAGACCGAAGGAGCTGGAGCAGGCGGCACAGGGATCAGCGGCTCCCGCGTTCGTCCGACACTCAACTAGAGCTGCTCTCAAGCAGTAGTGGTGATGATGGCGGCGGCTGTAGAGAGAGGAGGCGTCCGGGCCGCTTTCCTGAACCCAAGCAGCGGCGGCAGCGGTGGACCTGCACCGACGATGCCTCCGACAGGAGGGCTAGCCGGGGCTGTGGTCGCGGGCTCTGGCTCCGGCAGCATGCCTGTACCCATGAACCTTTTTGCGACCTGGGAGATAGACCGATCGTCCCCGAGCTGCGTCCCGAGGTAACGACACCGTTGTTGTGCGTTAGCGTAAACTCCCACATGCATCAGTGTTTTCCAAACACCACAGCGGTTAATAAATATCAGGTCTAGTGAACAACACCCACATGAAGGGTTGTGTGAGGCAGAGAAACGGGCTGCCACACATTCCCAAAACACTGGCGGGTTAGCTAACTGGCACGCTAACTAGCGAGGTGGCTAATGCTAATCGCTACCCTGGTAGCACCAAGGTTCGACTTACTAATGTTTTGTGCGCAAAATATTTTATTTAGTCATTTTTTAAAAAGAAATAATTGTGGATATGTTCTGTTAAATCCGTCAACCAATTGTCATAAAGCATGGGACATATTTGAAAGTTGTAAACATTAAGTTGTGTAACTGTTTTGATTACTAGCTAAAATGTTTAGTCAAATTTCCATTTTACTGGGTTCCATCTACTTTTCATGGGGATGTTAATTGTTTTGCATGTTTTTAGATGTTAAATGTCCATGTTGGCTTGTGCACAGACAGGCAGAATGCATGTTACCCAATAGCATCACAGCTATCTATAAATACAGTGACATGGATGCCGTTGGAGTGCCAGGCGTTCTTGTCATCCTCTAGCTTGGGTTCTGCAGCTGGTTAATCAAAATAAACATCAACGCACTCATGTTGTCTGAGGTTATTCTACGTTTTGTGTTTGTATCCTTTTTATTGGTAAGTGTTGGCTGTCCAGCATCACCAACAGTCTGTTGATCCAGCAGCTGGCGCAGTTAGAAAGTAGATGGTTAGTGGGTGAAAATGTGTTTTCTTCATAATGCATCGCCAGTGAGCAGGCATTGCTGCCACCTGACCAGAAACCTCTCGGGGGGCTTTGAGTCCATTAATCAGCATTGACCTAAATCTGCTCGGGATAGTAGTGGGCTGGAGAGGGGAGGGTTTTTCCTCCACTGTGCATCTAGATGTCAGGTTGCTTTAAATCCTACATAGGAGTGGAGGTTTGAATGAAATCAGAGCGTGTAGACGAGGTAAATCCCAGCAACATAGATTTGAGATGTGTTTTCTATTTAAACTCAGTGGTTTTAGAGCTGAATACATTTAAAACTGTGCTAAAAAAGACTGTAAACATGCATTTTTTTGTCCATTCCAGATTTAAAAATTCACCCTGATGGCTGAAAATGCCCAATAAATATATAGAAATGCTTCAGTGGGTACATATTCAGAGACTTTGATTCTAATTTAAGTCACAATTTGTTGATGGAAGGAAGCCAAACACATTTATGGATGAACATCTATCTACCCTACGTAGCATTGAATGGTGAGACACATTTTTATATTAAACCCATTTTTGATGCGATAACTCAGATTTTGAACAGTTCCTGAAGTCACAGCTTTTCTGTCTGATTGCTTATTGGGGATGTGTATTGGTGAAATTCTGGTGATACGAAATGGATCACGATGCAGGGAAGACGATACAATATATCACGATATATTGCGATACGTTCAGTCAGACGTTATTAGCGATTTTTTTAAGACTGAAAGGATCGTAGAAAATTCAATAAACAGTCCAAACTGATGCGTAACATGTTTAAAATTGGGTATCTGAATCATAATAGAGGGATTTATATTTCAGTGGTGGAAACAAAACACATTGCACACTACTGCCATCTAGCGGCCGGCGTTTGAATTGCACCAAAAGAAAAGAAAATAAACAAACGTCGGCAAGTAAATTCTTCCAAAAATTAGATGCGCAGCTTTGGAATATCGATGCAATTTATCAGGAAACAATGCCACAATATATCGCCATTTCAATATTTTTGATGCACAGCTTTTGAATATCGATATATCGCTGGAAAAAATATCACGATATGTTGCCATGTCGCTATTTTCTTACATCCCTAGAATCTGTTATGAAAGAAAGGTGTTATTATCTGTTAATTTGAGTTAGAAACAGTACATTAAAACCAACATTGCCCATAGCAATGGCTGACTTCTCTGGCTAAACAGTTTCACAGCAGGTGTAGGTGTTTTTTTGTTCTAACACTTGAGCGAGCACGTTTCAGATAACTTCATCCACCAGGTTTTTAGATTGGCTCACAGAGGAAACTTGCGGCATGTCTGTGCATTAATGAAGCATTGATTCCTCCCTGTCTTTCTCGTGGCTTTGGTGAAGGATGTGCAACGTGCCGTGCTAAAGAGGAGCACAGCCGAGAATGGTAATGGAGTTTAACACATGGAGATGAAATTCCCAGCTCCTTTTTGTTGGCCTATAGAATATTTAGTTTGATTCCCTACCTGGTGGAATAAAAGTCAGCCCTCCTGGAAATGCAAATGTTGTGTAACATTTTTTTTTTTTGTGCTGATGTGAAAATTTCTGTAGAAAGCCGTACCAAAGGAGTGTTTTGGTGGATTTGGCTTTGGCATTCTTTAGGGATTGTTTTGTGTGCAGCTGTTTGCTCCTTCCAAAAAAAAAAAGAAAAAGCAAACGTGGGTGTTTCCGGCTAAGTTGAAATGAAAACATTTTGAGCTGTTATGTTCATTTCAGTTAGGGCTGTCACGGTAACCGCAAAAATGAAATATCGCAATATGAAGAAACCCACCGCGATTACTGAACTTGATTCAACTCAATGATGCATGTTGAGAAGGATAGTTTCACTGGTATCAAAACGAAACGTTACTTCGCTCCTTTGGGAGCACTTTGGTTTTCAGTACATCAGCTGCTGCGCAGCCAGAGTCCTTGGCCGAGACAGAGCTGCCACCAGCGGCAAAAATAAATAAATAAATGCTCGGAGACCTGCTGAAGTCCCGGACAAGCACTGCTTCTGCAGCCGTCCCGAAGAGAGTTTGAGCCGAGCTGGAGCTCACTCGCTACCTGTAGGAGGAATGCATCCACCCTAAAGAAACCCCCCTGACATGGTGGAGCAACAACCGGGAGAGATTCCCTTTGCTCGCCAGTCGCACGCAAGTACTTTTTCGCGCGGAGCCGTGCGGACCTCGCGGACGCGTCAAGCATAAACCAACCTTTAGTGCAACGAGCGCACCATCCGAGAGGGTTTTCAGTGTTGCTGGAAATGTTGCCACCCCTCTCAGATCCTCTCTCAAACCGTATATGGTTAACATGCTGGTTTTCCTTGTGGGTAACAAGGACGTGACCGAGTTATAAATCACCGTCATTCGTGTGTGTGAAAGTGAAAGTGAAATGATAGTGCCCCGCGCCCGGTACATGTCATTTTTTATGCTTGATTTTAAACAACTAAACAAAATGGGGACTTGTTTCTTATTTGTTAGATGCTGCAGCCAAATTTGCATTTAAAAGTTTAACCTTCTCCTGAATTTTGTTGTTTTTAAGTTCAGTCGGACTACGACTGTCGGAGAAACAAACGTTACTGCGATCTGTGTTGTTACTGCCCTTTGATCTGCATTCAGTAAAGTGTTATAAAAGAAGGCACGTCAATTTTTAACCTTTTTTAAATGTGTAAACATTATGTTTAGATAGTACTGCAATTTAAAAAAGTGCTGCAATAATATCGCACACCGCAATATTAAGCCACCCTGAATCACCGCAGGGGGAATTCCTCAACCGCGACAGCCCTAATTTCAGTTGACTTTTTTTTACTATAACACCATACAACGCTTTTGCTCATTAGATTTACAAGCAAAGGGGTTTCTGGAGGTAGCATACTAGATGAAGCAATGTCTGTTTTTATGACTTTTTAAAGGTGTAGGACACTGAAAACCAATTTTTACTGATTATTTCTGATTATAAAGGGACACTGAGTTTTGCATGCAGGCTGAACATGAAAATAGTCTCCTACACCTATCTTCTGCGTTAGCTTTTGATAATAAATAGATGGTGAAACCCTAGGATTTGAAAATCCTGACAGATCTACGTCACGCTGTTACTTCACATTCATGGACTCATGGTTTAGCATCCAGGAAACAGCAGAGAACATGTCAGCTAGTAGAAGCTAACATTAGCATTAGCAACTCCACAACACGACAGGATCTACTCCAGGCTTGTGTTATTTGTGGAGATAAAACATCACCATTGGAAGTTGGTGGCAGGGTCTGTGTATTGAACGCTCATCATTACTGCAATATTGAAGCATGCAATACCACAGCAGATGGCAGTACATTGCAGACAGTATAGTTTGGTTATTGGGTGCACTCCCTGATATACTAATATAAAATAGTCATTGATATGTCCTGGTTTTTTTTTTTGTTTGTTTGTTTGAAAGCACAATAAAGAGTTTGTTTCTACCTGCTAGAGGACAGTTGTTGAGTGTTTGCTTGTAACAGGCTGCCTGTTGGAACAGTTGGACTTGCATTGTTTTGATTCCAGCACTCCCATGCCTGCCAGACTGCCACGCTCAGTCTTATAAATGCCATGTGGTGTTTGCTTTTCAGCTTATTCCTCACAAGATCATGCCTTTTCCTGCCTTTATTTCTCAATTTAACACAAAACCTGCAGAGTTGCTCAGTGCAGGGCTAGGCTAACCCTAACTCTCTTAGACGTATGTGTCCCTCCGTGAACAGCTGACCGGTGCCGAGATAATGTTAACTAATTAATGTGATGAATAGTTACGTGATGAGATTCTTAAGAGGATATCTTACAATGTTATTAAACTCTTTTGGGTGTCGTTTTTGCATCCTGAAAGTCCCGATTTTTTCTTTGCGAATGCAAATTCACCAACTATAGTGGTTGCCTGGTGAATAAATCTCAAAGGAAAGAATTTGCCTGCTAGTCCAGGGTCTTTCACTAAAGTGAAGCTAATTTCTATCTAAGGAGATTGGATAAAAAGAAGGAATTTGAGTCTGTTCCACTCCGGCTTTCTGCTCTACTGTTGACCCAGATTGTTCAAATCCATTGGTTATTCTGTCTGTTGGTATATTTTGAGTTTGACGCAGGCTATTTACTACTGCTGGTATTTCCAAAACGTGGAAAAAAGATCGAAATATTACTAATTGTTCTAACTTTAGGATGTAAGCGTGAAGGCTTTGCAGCCTGCTAAGGGCTGTCAGCCTGCGGCGAGGCAGGCATCTGTCGAAGCAACAATGTGGTGTTTTCAGGAATGACACCAATGCAGTGGTCAGTATGTTTTCGAACAATAACAAATGCACAGCATGGGGAGAGGGTTGATCTAAGCTCAGTGATCCATAAGGTCGCCAGGTCAGGAGTTGGGAGCTGTACCCACATTTGGGATGGGACGCAGCAAACAAACAAACTTGATCATCCTCAGGTGAAGATCTCTTTAGAGCGTGCTCAAAAAGCGACAGGAGACATCTGTTGCTCGTCCTTTGATGTTTGTCTCTGGTGAGGAGACCATAATTCCTTTTACCTGTCGAACTCGTGAGTTAAATCACGGGTTCGTTGCGATTCCCAGATCCTTGTTTTAATGGTCATTCAGAGAGAATTCCCCGGCGTCGGTAAGATGTTCCTGTTGTTTTCTTTTTCCTGCTGCAGCTCCGAGCGCTTGCTCAGACTGATGTGAGTCGTGTGTCAGCATGGCACAGGGATGAACAAGTCAAGACTGACTTTAAACAGCGTTATCGTGCCTTCTAGTTTGTGTGTACGATTTGATCCACACCATTTCCCTTCCAGCATTATTTGTGTCTTTAACCTCTTCCATTTATTTTCCTGTGTGTTTTTTGATGAGCCGTTAAATTAGCGTACAAATAAAAGAGGCCTATACGTTAGATAAACAGTTGTTAATTTACCATTTCAGCCTCCTCTGCAACACCCTCACCTCAAGCCGCGGATATTGTTTCTCTTAGCAGGAAACCTGCAATAATCTGATTTCGCAACAGGAAAAAAAGGAGCTAGTAATCTGATGCTGGACACACAGGCACTGTCAGATTAATCCTCTATTTCCTTTTGGAATCATGAACAAGGCTCTGTCAGCCGTCTTCAGTGCCCTTCAGGACAGCGACACAGCATTCCCAGTCAGCCTGCGTCACGTTTCGGAAGCAGAATTCACGCCAAGGACAGAATGTCTCTTGTTGAGATTTCCTGTTATTAAGATTTTCACCTTAATTTAGTGGTACATGAAATATTCTACTTTTGTTGTTAATATTCTAAAAGAGGAAAGTTATTTTAAATCACTATTAATTCAATTCAGCTTGTTGTAGGACTCCTTTTGGAAAAATAATTGCATGCCCTCCCTTTTCTAGTGACGGTATGGAAGTCGTTGGAGTGACATGGTTAGGGAAAAAAATCTCTGAAGTGATGGACGTTTTTGGAAAGGAAGAGCTGTTATCTTTGAAAAGGCAATAATCTAATGTTGAGATAAAAGACCAATAGTAAACAAGTACAAGCATTCAGCTGCAGTTCTGTCATCATACACCTTCTCCCTCAGAAACACAAATGGGACACGTAATCTAACTTCCACTAAAGCTGTGGCTTTGGCAGCGCTCCCGATACAAATGATGCGTTTCTGCTCTTACAACAACTCCAGTCTGAAAACTTCCACGGGGGTTTTATGCAAAGCTTGTTTTATAAAACTTTACAGCACCTTCTTTTTCACTTTTTAGTTATTTGTAGCAAAAACGGCAGCGGCCTTCAGCACTTCCTGCAGGAATATAAAATTACTGCCAGATTGACAGTGGTGTCAATGTTCAGGAAATACACAAACTGGTTTTGTGTTTCTGAGAAATTTGTTGTTTTTAGATGGCTTTGAGACCCCAGTTAGGCTAGCGTAGCCTTGTTGAAGCAGGGTCAATCTGTTGTGATTTAGGGCCAGTCCACACGTAGCCGGGTTTTTTTAAAAACAAATATCCGCCTCTCCAAAAACTTGCATCCACACCACTGCGTTTTAAAAACAAACTCTGTCCACACGTACCCGGATAAATACGTTGTTAAGGACATGCCAGACCTGTAGGCAGCAGTACTTCCCCCGTTCTTAACCTCGTCCTTCGTCTGTGGTCTTCCACAAGGAGCAGTAATTCCTCTTGCAAAAACAAACAAGCAAAAAGCGCTTGGACAACTGATAAAGCGAGCGCAGCTCTGAGGGCATCCATGATGTCGGCTAGTGTAAACACAGGTCGCACACGTGATGTCAGCATTTTTCTTTTGTCGCGGAAAGTGACGTTGCGGACCTTAAAACTCCGGTTTTGTCCGTCCACACGCAGTCACCCAAAACGGAGAAAACGCAGATCTTCACTTTGGCCGGAGTTTTTAAAAAGATCCGTTTTCGTGTGAAAAAACTCCGTTTTCGTGTGGATGACAGGCCAAAACGTAGGAAAATATCTACGTTTTGGCAGATCCCCGGCTACGTGTGGACAGGGCCTAAAGCTTTTAGCTTGCTGTTCTAGTTCTGAACGCGTCATTAAAGAAGTAAAACGCCACGATTGACTCTTTGTTCACACACATACGTTTCGCTGTAATATCAAGTTAATGCAAATTTTTAAAATATCTTGAGATTTTTAGAGCCTACTGTTTGCTTCTCATTTACCGTTAGCATTGTTAGCTCAACGTTAGCTCAATGTTAGCCTCTAGCCTGCTTCACCCGATATTAGAGTAAAACAAAAAGATGCCGTGGCTTCTTAGGGGTACAAGACATAACTTCCGGGTCGCTCCTGTTTACTGGCTTTGGTTCTTTTAACAACTTTAGTGCTTTTTGCCTGCCCGTGTCAAATTACAAATTCCGGCTCTGCAGCGTTAGCTCGGCATGGACCCGGCAACCTCACAGGCTCATGGATTGTAAACAAACACCACGTCCCTTTTTAGCTTTTTTAAAAGGAGAAAAACTGACAACCCCCCAGCCGGCTAAGAATGCAATCTGTTTTAGTTTAACCTTCCTTCCAACATGACTAAGACATTAAACCCTTTTGTGATTATTTCACTGTATAATTCTTATATATTGTTCATTTAAGGCCTTTCTGAGTTTTTATTGTGGGAAAAACGGTTCCAGGCAAGGAGGATTTAAGACAACCAACCTTGCTTTAACACATTTAGCAGCGAGGCTGTGCTTCCATTCTAGTCACATTTCCTGCATCTTTTTACTTCTTAGTTCCCTGTCCATTAAAAATAAATGGAAATTATCATTTTTTGTGGTTCTTCATCCTACAGGGCTGACATGTTTCAGCATCCACACCACCTTCGTCTGAACAGCCACCGATATTGGTGGCGTCTCTTCCGTTTATCTGCGGGCGTTGGAGGATGATATCGCCCGCTAATGCCCGCGTTGTCCTTTACCTGTTCCTGCAGGCAACATACAGAAGTGTGGAAACGAACATTTTAGTTGTTGACCAGCTGTTATACAAACAAACCATTATTTTAATTTCTCTATCATGTTATTAACTCCAAAATATTTTGTATTTCTGTTATTGGAAATGAAAACAAACTTTCTCGACCACAAACCTCACAATAGATGGGCTGCATGGTGGCGCAGTTGTTAATGCTGTTGCCTCGCAGCAAGGAGGTTGCGGGTTCGAAACTCGGCTGTGGGCATGTTCTCCCCATGCATGTGTGGGTTTCCTCCAGGTATTCCGGTTTCCCCCGCGGATCACAACATGCCCTATAGGTTAACGGTTGTACGTCATCTGCCAAATAAATAAACACAAACAATAGAAAATAGAGACAAGATGGGCACAGACTCTGTCAGTCTGTCAGCTCTATCAAACTTCACTGAAGTGAATGAAGACCATTATGTTAAAATAATTACAGACATCTCTAAAAATGTGATTCCAGAAGTGATTGTGACGGGCTTAAATGGTTGTTAGCTCGGCGTGGGAGGTGTTCGGTAGATTCACATGATTCATCCAGTCGTTACAGGCTTCTCTACTTCCATGCATCCAGGTATCTCTTTTATTTGAAGGGGCATAGGTACCTTTCTTAATGTTTGCTTTGATCATCAGAATGCATGTGCTGACTAATGCATTGTTTAAACTGTTGGGTTTTTTGGTCCCCGGCAGCAGGGCTGTCACGGTAACCGCAAAAATGAAATATCGCAATATGAAGAAGCCCACCGCGCTGCATCATGGGCCACCGCGATTACTGAACTTGGTTCAACTCAATGATGCATGTTGAGAAGGATGGCTGCACTGGTATCAAAACGAAACGTTACTTCGCTCCTTCGGGAGAACTTTGGTTTTCAGTACGTCAGCTGCTGCGCAGCCAGGGTCCTTGGCCGAGACAGAGCTGCCACCAGCGGCAAATAAATAATAATAAACGCTCGGAGACCTGCTGAAGTCCCGGACAAGCACTGCTTCTGCAACTGTCCCGAAGAGAGTTTGAGCCGAGCTGGAGCTCACTCGCTACCTGCAGGAGGAATGTATCCACCCTAAAGAAACCCCCCTGACATGGTGGAGCAACAACCGGGAGAGATTCCCTTTGCTCGCCAGTCGTACGCAAGTACGTGTGCGTTAGTGCAACGAGCGCACCATCCGAGAGGGTTTTCAGTGTTGCTGGAAATGTTGCCACCCCTCTCAGATCCTCTCTCAAACCGTATATGGTTAAACATGCTGGTTTTCCTTGTGGGTAACAAGGACGTGACCGAGCTATAAATCACCGTCATTCGTGTGTGTGAAAGTGAAATGATAGTGCGCCCGCTCCCCGGCGCGCGCGCGCCCGGTACATGTAATTTTTTATGCTTGATTTTAAACAACTAAACAAAATTGGGACTTGTTTCTTATTTGTTAGATGCTGCAGCCAAATTTGCATTTAAAAGTTTAACCTCCTGAATTTTGTTGTTTTTAAGTTCAGTCGGACTCCGACTGTCGGAGAAACAAACGTTACTGCGATCTGTGTTGTTACTGCCCTTTGATCTGCATCCAGTAAAGTGTTATTAAAGAAGGCACGGCAATTTTTAACCTTTTTAAATGTGTAAACATTATGTTTAGATAGTACTGCAATAAAAAAGGGCTGCAATAATATCGCACACCGCAATATTAAGCCACCCTGAATCACCGCAGGGGGAATTCCTCAACAGCGACAGCCCTACCGGGCAGGAGGAGTAATGGTGTGTACCTTCAAACACAGCAGAGCTGACGCAGATGCTGCCTGTAGGGCTTGTGTTGCTGACCTAATAGAGCACACTGAGCTTTGTGTGATGGGCGCTACGTTCTTAGTCATCGTTTTACAGGAAAGATGCAAAAACCTGTCCCCGCTCGCAACGGGAACGGCTAATGATGAAGATCTTTTACTCATTTAAATTAGCATTCATAGATTTTTCTTCTTGAACAAGATGATTTATAGTAAGATTCATTTCTATGAAAAGCATCAAACTCAAGGAAAGATATTGAGTATGGGCCCTTTGTGATATTTTCAATATTCCTGCAGACTGAGTAGAGTAATATTAGTACTAATTATAGTTCCATTATATTCCGTTGTGTTCTCAGATAAATCCTAATCTTGCCCTCGCTGTGCTGTTCACACACACTTTGCTTGGAGCAGACCCGTCGACACTTGCACTCCCCTTTCTGTGCCTACTTCCACTGCCTGAAATGTGTCAAAATTCTCCTGGTTTCCTTCCCTGCTTTCCTGGAGAAGGAAGAATTTCCTTGGGAGAGATTTCACATTCCTGGCAGCCGGGGAACTGCTTGTGCCCCTGAAGCCGAGCTGCTTCACCCCCCCCCCCCCCCCCCCCCCCGCTGTTGACTAACAACAGACTTTCCGAACAAGAGGGCAGGATTGATGTTGCTCGCCCCTGAACTGTTGGAAAGTTTCGCTGACTCGGCCTGTAGCTCTGCTGTGATCGGTCATGCTCTGAACGCTCACACCGAGTTCCTCACAAAGGAAAGAAATGTTTGTTTCCCCCTGCCTGGACCTCAGAATAGGAGAGAGGCCAGATTGTGATGTGGGCGGGGCATAGGGGTCCCAACAAATGAAGAATTTAAACTTCCTGTGCAAGCAAGAGGAGCAAGGAAGTTGTTCAGTGATACCAGAAGGATCCAGCCAAAATAAGCACACCAGACACTTCTGTCTCGCTCTTACTCCACGTTATCGCTCCGGAGATGTTTGTGTTGTCTAGTTTGGGAGCCTTTAGAGGGTCAGCTCTCAAATAGCTCAGAGCTGGATGCCCTCCCCACTTGCTCTAATCACAGATTAAGTACGCTAAACTGTCTGGAGTCCTGTTTCTGGCTACGTAGCTTCGGTAGAGTTTGGCCTCCCCCTCGTCTGTGGAACAAACGGGGATTTTGAATTTTTCATAATGGAACAGAATGAAATCTGGATCATTATTGGACAAACAGTTTTGAATCTTAGTCTCTCAAACTTTGGCTCTTGGTTTCGCTGAAGTTGGAATTATTTCTGCACGGATATAAAGAAAAGGCTGAGCACATAATCTCTGGAGAAGTTGGGAGTCTGTGTATGTCCAGCCCATTAGTCATCATTAGATGTATCAAGCCTGTGGTGGAAAGTGAAACGCACAGTCAGCAAGCATGCTCAGGCTGCCAGGGTTCATTGTAAATGATAGTGATGATACAGTAGGATTACAGCACAAGCTGTTCTTTGTCATCATTATTGGATACCAATGTGTTACTTTTTATTAGTTTTTTGATGATCACTGTAGGAAATAAAGCCTAACGATACTTTAATGATGCTGACCATTGAGTTTCTATTAACTGCACGATTCCCACAACACAATTGACTGTTTTTCTGTCCTTTACTCTGCAGAATTTAGGCTTTTGTACTGGTTTCAGAGGGTCTTTTCACAATTTCTGGGCGCTAATGAGAGCAGGCACACGGATATGTGATTGTGAGAGTTAAAGGGCAGACCTAATCCTCTTTGATGTAGGCTGAAGCCCCATATGTCAGCATGAAATATGTATAGTTGAACTCAGTTGGCCCTTCAGATGAAATGCCAACCATGGTCTAATTTTAGAATAAGCTAAAAGGCAGCACAATTGTTCAGCTTACACACACACACACACACACACACACACACACACACACACACACTGGCAATGAGCTATATAGTGGCCACAGCTGCCCTGGGATGCAATGACAGAATCGAAGCTACCTTGCACTTGTCACAGGTGCGTTACGTGTCTTGCCCAAGGACACAATGACTGCTGCAGACAGAGCAGAACTCATTCCCAGAACCCTCCATTTATAAGATGGGCCCTTAACTCTAAAAGTAAACTATCACTTCCCTTTCTAAAGAAATCCAAGAGCAACGTAATCAACGTAACTTTCGTAAATTGTACATGCAACCAATCATCTAATGCAACGTCATCAGCAGGCACAGGATACTGAGCTAGCCAGAAGGAAACATGGCATCTAATATGGCGTCCTCTAAAGACGCCAGACCCGTGCCCCATGTACTTTAGACCCGCTTTTTATAGTTATATGTTGCAAAGCCACCAATATTTTTTAGTGACTGGACATCATTTTATTCATTTTCAGCATCATTTTAATGGATATTTCCAGAGATTAAAGGTAAAAATACACATTGTCACTTGAAGGTCAGAGGTCATGATTCTGTAATGAATATAAAGGAGGGGGCAAGCATGGCATCAGGAGAGACCAAAACCTTTTGCTGACCATAAATAACCAAAAATATCTGTTTTCAAAAACTTGTTGAGTGTGATTGTCTGGGGATTATCTGCTGCTTCAGGACTAGGGTTGTCACGGTAACCGGTATAGCGGTAAACCCCGGTAAAAAAGTTGACAATAAAAATAACCGTCCAGTTTTTAAAAAACTATATTATCTCGGTGGGTTTACGGTGGCCGCGGTTTTGGCGCGGTGACCCTTACCAGCCACCGTCGCTTCAGCTGAAGTTCCCGCGGCGCGCACTTTTTAATTTGCAACGGCACCAAAACTTTGAAGCTGAAATAATGGCCGAAGGAGGAGACGGCAGCGCCCAGGACATCCATCAGCCCTCAAAGAAGACTAAATCGGAAGTATGGGCATATTTTGGATTTCTGAAAAATGCTGAGGGACAGTTAATAGAAGACGGCCATCCCGTTTGCAGAACGTGCAGGAAACAAGTGTCTGCAAAAGGCAGCAACACTTCGAATCTAATGGCACATCTGCGTGACCATCACCCACGTCTCTACAGCCAGTGCAAGGTAAGATAACATTAGCATTTTAGCTTAAATGCATGACGTGAGGACTTTTGGTTGAGGGAGAATGCAACGAGTCACTATATACTGCAGCCGCAGCGTCCTCTGCCAGCATTTAAACCGTGTCACGGACACCCTGTTGCTGGATGAAGCATCTTATTTGTTGATGATGAAGAGAAATATACAATTAGTTCCTTGTCATTGATTTGTTTACTTATTCAATGCCATTTATACTTGAACATTTGGATTTGATTACATAGTGTAGTAGTTATTTTAGTAATTTGTTTAAAGTGGATATTTATTTTAAATACATATTTTTTAAGGTTGACTTGTACAGCGCTCAAGTCAAGTGTGGACTGGAGTTTTAGACTTTCATTTTGATAATGAAGAAAACAAGTATATGAGAAAACAAGTGGTGTTTCTTTGATTTGTTTACATATTGTTTATGTTTTGAATGTTTGGATTTGTATCATTTAAACCTGCACTGACTACTGTAACAAGTTCCAGAAAAAGAAGCTATTTGTTCCTTTACTTGTGAAAAGTTGCACTTTTGCTAAGGCTTTGTGTTATTTTAGGTTTAATAAACACTGTTAAGCCTTTTCAGAACTATTTCAGTTTGTGTAGAACAGGACTATCAATGCTTTCTGAACATATGCAACACCGTTTAAAAAATACCGCGATAATACCGAAAACCGTGATAATTTTGGTCACAATAACCGTGAGGTTACATTTTCATACCGTGACAACCCTATTCAGGACCAGGACCATTTGCTGTAACTGATGGAACCATGAATTCTGCTCTCTAGTAGAACATCCTGAAGGAGAACATCTGACCTTTGACCTTAAACAGGCTGCTCATGCAGAAAAACCTTTTAATGTGGCTAAAGTCAAACACGAGCGAGCCTAAACTCCTCCACAGAAACTCACAAACGCCGACATTAAGTTAAGGGCTCAGTTACTTTTCCCACATTAGTCCATCCAGCAATGTTGACATTCTTTTTACATGAATAAATGAAAGCGTGTTTTTTATTTAATAAAGTTTTCCTGACCTGATGTTGAAATGCGTTTGTTGATTGGAAAGAAAACGCTCAAAGAGAAGAAACTTGTTAAGGAGGAAATGCTTCTGCTCTGACTTGCCAAGGGCTACAGATGTTCAGGTGTGTGTGTGTGTGTGTGTGTGTGTGTGTGTGTGTGTGTGCGTGCGTGTGTGTGCGTGTGTGTGCGTGTGTGTATTCCCAAGAGTCAAAGCAGAGGTCTTTCACAATTCAGCCCATTTATCACGTTCTTCAAACGACTCACCCTCAGCTATATTTCTCAAAGGTTTGAAGAAAGGATTTGTGAGCTCTAAACACAAAACCACAACACATCCTCTGAGTTTTGATTTATTCTAGATGTTTCGCAACGCATCATCTTTCCAATCATATTCCGTGTCAAATAAATTAATTATTCATCATTCGGCGTTATGTTTCTTAATTATTTATCCGTCTCTGGCAACAAAAGCTGCTGCGCATTACGAAACTGAGAAAGAGCTACGATTGCATTAACCGTTTTCCTGAACTTAGTCAATTCTACATGAAAACACTTTATCTTCTAAACAGTTAGACTCTTTTTGATAGGGGTTGAGTTTTCCAGGCCAGTAGGTTTGACAGACTAATTTAAAGGAGGCTTTGCTCTTGAGCTTTTGATCCCACCAGTAGACTTCAGGTAAGGGAACACCACTTAGACCATCCACCGTAATGGGATTTTAAACCTCACTCATGACATTGTTACAGTTACATGTACAGGATTTGTAAATTGAATGGATACAAAGAGCTAAAATGAGCAGAGGTACCCTTATTAAGAGATAAACTGCATTTAAGGTAACCAGTAGTTCAGGAATTTTCTAAATCCTGCAGAGATTTGATGTATTCTGTGTTTTATACCTTAGTTACGGTGTAATGTGACTGCTCTGTTATTGTGTATCCACCACAAGCACTGGCCTGCTGACTTCGCCAAGTTAGATGGCGACTAAGGAGATGCTAACGACTGCAGCAACCACAACAAAATATTTATGGAGTTCCTGTAAATATTTTGTTAAGCCCCCAGAACAGGCATGGAACGTGAAAAATTGGCTAATGAGTCGAAGTTTCCGATTAGTAGGAGCATTTGCATTTGAAATTTAATTTGTGGGAATCATTTCAAGATGCACATTAGGTTCCTGACCCCCCCCCCCCCCCCCAGCGTAGGGAAGCACTAGTATGTTTTTTATTTTTCTTTATTTCTCCAGCATGAATATTCTGTATCATCAAAATAACAGATTCTAAAGAAAAACTGTAAAACGCTTCAAATAAATTTCAAACTGGCATCTTTTTGAATATACAATTATATGATACATATCTTGTACATGTCTTATTTTGCATTTTGTGTTTGTTTAATGTCTACATGTAAGCACTGTAAGCAATTAATTTACTTGCAAAGTTCATTCTATAATTTATAAAAATAGATTTTTAAGGAGTGGTTGACTTGTTTATACATTTGGTCTCTAGTAGGAATGAATGCCTTGTAAGTCATTCCGGTGTACTATTAGTCAAAGCTAGCAGCTTCCCACATCACAGCTGAGCTTCAGACGGCGGGTTTGGAGTCTTAAATCCCGATATTTGGACATCTCGGATTGGATAACAGCAGCGTGACTATACCACTGACTTGCAACGTTGATGTATCTCCACACATAACACGAGTCTGGAGAGGCTTCTGCCGCATGGTGGAGATGCTAATGCAAATGGTTAGCTTACACTAGCCGAGACGTCCGCTGCTCATTCCTGGACGCTAAACCAGCAACAGCCTTCCCCGTCGTGAGTCAAGATGGGTGAGTCCATGAATGTTAAGTGACAGTGTGACGTAGATCTGTCAGGAGTTTCTAATCCTAGAGTTTCACCGTCTGATTTTTATCAGAAGCTAATGCAGGAGATAGGTGTAGGAGACTATTTTCATGTTCAGCCTGCATGAAAAACTCAGAGTGATCAATTATAATCAGAAATAATCATTAAAAATAAATTTTCATTCAATCACATCTTTATCTATAACCAGTTTGTTGTAAAAATGAAGAAAGGTCTTTCAGATTGCCCACCATTATCTCCCGTGTGTGTGTGTTGACGTAGTGAAAGCGCTACTTTTTAAATCTATGGTAGAATAAGCCCTTATGCTACCGTCCCATTTATTTAATAGAAACCTGTTTACAGCTGGAAACCCTTTATTCTCAGAGACGAGCTGGCATTCAGACAAAACCTGCCACTCACACCTCGTTTAATAATCCCTGTTTGAATTAGTGTTTGAGGATGCGTTGGCTTGACTCAAATGGAAATGTAATCTGGCACTGAGCTGTAACATGCAATCCCATGTAAAGTTACATAAAATGTGGCGTTTAATCCCAGCAACAGGCAGGTTCCACCGCGGCTCAGCGTACAGAGTCCACTAATGCCGTATTACAGAGCATTACAGCTGTTATCAGGACAGCTGTTACTTCCTCTAGACTCACAAAAACATAAAGGTACTTTTATTACTTAAAGGGTTTCACACCTAAGTTCCCAACATCCCAAGGACAATTTTCAGCTACTATAATTGTACTTGCTGTGAGGAATCGGGTAGGCTGCTAAATATAACAAGGTGGATGATTTGCGGCTGCAACTAGAACACCAGTAAACGCCCCTCCAGAACATTTCATTTACAGTTCAGTACACACCGAAGGTTACACGGAGGCGATGCAAATAAAACTTCCAACATCGGAAACGTTTAAGGATTTTCATTTGCGTCAAAGGTCCTTGGTGTTATTCACAGAACTGATTATGCAGAATTGATGAGGAAGTTGACATGTTTGTGTTTAGCAGACGCTTTTGTCCAAAGCAACTTACAAGTGATAACGAATGATAAATGTGTTCTATTTAAAAGAAAACAGGAAGTCTTTACAGTTTAATAATGATGGTAGTACTGAGATTTGATCCCATCGCATTTAGACACTTGCAATCTTTGGAATTTGCTGCTAATTTGAAAATTATGTTTTGATTTACTCCTAAACTTAATCCCGCTACAAATCTGCCCTTTTCCTAATAGCTTCCATTTATTCCCTTTGTTTATCCGTACCCTTGTTTTTCCCACTGCGACCACAAGACTTTATTCAGGGAATTAAAACCACGGCCTTCATACGTTGTCCAGATATTTGGGTCTAAAATAGCTTTAGTGTGCGAGCACAAGTCCAGGCTAAGCTCTGATGGCACACTCGTGTGGAAACTCTTTCAAACTGACTCGGTCTTCGGTGTCGATCTTCATAAACGTATCATTTAGGTCAGTTGTTCTCACCCTTTTTTCACGAGAACCCCCGTTTCCTGTGTCCAAGGCAAGGAAGGGCCCAACCCGAACTCCTACCCGAATGCACACAGTTGAAAGTGATTTTATATAAACTTTACAGACATATATTATACAGTTGGGTGTGTTATTAGGATTTTATTAATGTAATTTCTATAAATAGAATCTTTGAAACCTCATAACCACACAAAATCGTGGCCCTCCCCTCCCCTTGGAGGTGTCACAGACCCCGGGCTGGGAACCACTGATTTAGGCTCAACTCTGCTAAATAAGATGCCATTATTCCTTTTCCATCTGCAGTCTGACTTTTTTTAAGTTAGACTTTCCTTCTGTCTGTTATAATTGAATGAAATATTCAGAAGCACCTTTTAGTCCAGCACTGCCTTCATATGAGCTAAATTATGCATGGAGACCGAACAAATCATTGTGTTATTGCAAAAAAGTGCTTTTGCGTTCCTCGGCGAGCCTGTGGAGGCGTGTTTTTGTCCCCCCTGCATGTAAGCCGCCACCACACTACTTAAGCAAGCATTATGTCCGAACATGCTCCTTTCAAAGATTGTGATGCATTCACTTTGTTGAAAGCAGCAACCTGAGGTCTGTTTTTTCTTTCTCATGCTTGGAGCCCCTTCAGCACATGCCAAACAGTCTCTTTCATCCAGCGCTCTGTTGCATCACTCATCCTCCATTCACTGCTTCCCCCCTGCTTTGTGCCCCTGACAAATGTTGTGCGGTGATCCGAGGGCATGAAACTGGCAAAATATCAGCTAGAGAGTTTTCTTTTTCTGAGAGGTTGTCTCTGTCTCTAGTTCACTCGCTGAATTCTATGATTCCTCGCTAGGTTTTCATAAGGAAGCTTTTGATGGTGAGACATCTGTTGTTCAAAGCAGATTTGTTCAAATTAGCACCAGTGTTTTTCTGTTGCTAGTGTCTCCAGATGACTTTTGAAGGCGTTATGTAAGCCTTTCGAGCCGATGGCAATCACTTCATTGGATCTAAGAATAGTTTTGTTTATGTTCCTGAAAGTTTAGTCAGGGCTTCTATTGCTGCTGTGCCTTTTTCAGCTTTTGAGGAGAACTGATGTAATTATGTGAGAGGAGAGGGTCACAGCTTTGTCCAGAGATGGCAGAGTGGTAGTGACTGAATCCACTAATGGATGGATAGTGGATATTTATGTTTGAGGCTGGTTGAATACACTGGTGAAGGTTCACAGTCATCCAGGTCGTGGTGATCCAAAAGGGTTCAAATGAAGGCAGTTGGACTTCTTTGGTTCCTTGAAGACATTTTGCTTCTCATCTGAGGAGCGTTGCCAATTCTAACTGGAATACGGGAGAGTCAAGCTTATAAGCTGTCTGTTTTTTAATGAGCAGAAACTACTCTGAGTACCCCTCCTCTCTAACCCCTGATGAGTCGTTAGCCTCTATTGTGAGAGAGTCGTGTTGATTAGATGCAGGAAGGTGTGACCTAGACTGAAACTGCTTAGGAATGAGATCCAAAGCTGCATTATGGGTACTAGAAAGTAGGGCTGCTGGATTATGGCAAAAATAATAATCACGATTATGGTGACTGAAATTGAGATCACGATTATTTAGGACGATTTTTCAATTTATGTTGATTTTATTTGTTTTTATTCAGTCATAAAACTGCTCAGGGCACAATCAGGACAAAAATAAGAAACAAGATGATCACTAAAAGAACTCCTGATTGCCAGTATAAAAAGACCAATATACTTATAGCTCATAGTCTATGACCCCAGGGCTATAGACCTTGGTTTAACTCATGTAAGTCTAACCAGTACAGACCTAAATACCAATATCTTGCAAATACTGACAGCAAGAATTATACAGTGGCATTTATAACAAATAAATGCAAATAAATTGATGTTCACAAAATGTTGCATAACATTTACTGAGTCGTGTCAAGGTGCTGTAGGAGAGTGCACTAGCACCGTGTCCTCAGAGAGATTAGTTATTAGTCATCAGCGTGAGGAACTTATTTCTACCTTATTTATAAACTATTTATTTACAAGTCCATCAGTTAATGTAATAATTGTCCCAACCACAGCTGCACCCCCCACCCCCCAACCCGGTCTCAGCAATCAGGGCAAGCTGCACGTGTGTTTAGCACGCCGCACGCGCACATTTAGCCGTTTTTGGTGGCTCAGGAGTCCACAGGTGCGGTGTGTGTGTCACTCACTCTGGTTACTCCAACAAGGAGCCGGCTCCGAGAGCTGTTTCTTTAGCGACCGACACATCACTACATCATTCCCTTTCCTAATGTCCTGAAGAACGTTCCGGAGCGCAGGCGGAGTGTTTAGCTAACCTGCAGGAAACGTCAACGACAGTTATCCAGAAAGTAGCTAAGGGTTACCAGAGATGTTTCTGAGGTGTTCGCTAGGTATTTTTAAGTTAAAAAGTCAAGAAGGGGGTCTGAAAAGCTGCTAGAAATAGCGTCAAAGTCGCTAAGTTGGCAACACTGTGGGAGGAGCGCTTCATTTGCAACTCAGGGCAGCGCAAGCGGGAGGAGCAAATAATCGGCTTGTTTTGTTTTTTATAATCGTTCAAAACTCAGATCGTAATCGTGATTAAAATTCGATTAATTGAGCAGCCCTACTAGAAAGGTGAAATCTAAGCCCCACCCCTAATTAAAGTGGGGTTTTCACGTTTGCTATAGATAGCTTCTTTTACCCCTCTCTCAAACCATCTGTCTTCTCTGTCCAGAATGTGTCCCTTGTCCTTCAGGTGTAGGTGGACTGCAGAGTCGTGACCTGAAGAGGTGGCTCTCCTGTGTTGTGCCATGCGTTTGTGTAATTGTTGTTTAGTTGCCCCGATGCAAAGATCTGGACAGTCCTCACTGCGTTGGACTGCATAAAGGACGCCACTGAGCTTCTGTTTGGGTGTTTAGTCTTTGGATGGACCAGTTTCTGTCTGACGGTGTTGTTGGGTTTAAAGTTTACTGGGACGTTGTGTTTGGAGAAGAATCTTCCAAGTTTCTCTGAGACTCCTGCCACATATGGGACGATGGTACCTTTGCGTTTGTTGTCCTTTTCTTTGCTGGCTGCTGCTGGGGATGCTTTTCCAGACTTCTTTGTAGAAATCACAAAGACCAGTTAGGGTATCTGCAGTTTTGGAGAGCTTTCTTCATGTGTTTCTCGTCCTTTTGCTTTCCTTC
Organism: Nothobranchius furzeri; assembly: GCF_043380555.1. Lineage (NCBI taxonomy): Eukaryota > Metazoa > Chordata > Actinopteri > Cyprinodontiformes > Nothobranchiidae > Nothobranchius > Nothobranchius furzeri. Next base: position 3,559,019 of record NC_091752.1, read on the forward strand.
AGTCTTTGTAGGAATGTTCTCGGCCCAATGGTGAGAAGTCCTGATGACTGACGTGTTGTGCTCCAGTGGGTGATGTGAGTCGAAATGCAAATACTGCTCTGTGTGAGTTGGTTTCCTGTAGACTTCCATCTTGTTCAATTTGCACAGCACAGTCCACGAAGGGCAGTTGGGTGTTGTGGGCGTCCTCCCTGGTGAACTTGATGTTCTTGGTCATTAATGTGCTTGGTGAAGTCTTCTACTTCCTGCGTGAGAATTTTGACCCATGTGTCGTCCACATACCTGAACCAGTGGCTTGGTGTTGTTCCCTTGTAGTTCAATGCTCTGGTTTCCACTTCCTCCATGTAAATACTGGAGACGATAGGTGATACTTTGGAGCCCACGGAGCATCCATGTTTTTGCTGGTAAAACTTGTCGTCGTGTTTGAAACAGGTGGTGGAAAGGCGGAGGTCCAGGAGGATCCAGATCTGGTCTGGAGTCAGTTTTGTCCTCTTGTTGCAGGAATCATCTTGTTCCAGCCATTTCCTAACTGCTTCCACTGCTTCGTCTGTGCGCATACATGTGAAGAGTGAAGTGACATCAAATGAGACAATGGGGCCGGTTTGAGATCTTGAACTGTGTGGGGACATGTTAGAAGGTGGAGTCTTCACATTAGAAAGAGCTGCTGTAACCTTGATCCTCAGTTGTTCAGCTGCTGTTTCCCTTAAGCCGGGCGTACACTGTGCGACTTTTTCACTTTTTTGAGCCGATTTTCCACTCGTGCGAGAATCCACGACATCGGGGCGAGTTTTGCGCTGAGCGTCGTGTAGTGAACAGGGGGTTACGAGAGGCGATTAACACCACGTGACCAGCTACCGATCAGCAGTCGTGAGCTCGCACGGACTTCTGGAGTGTTTGATATTTTGCTCGTCCCTTGTGAGGGTATCGCACTGTTGAAGCGGCGCTGTGAGCAGCTGCGACCTAAAAAGTATCAGAACCGCTCACGGCGCATGCACAATCATGCATCAATGCCGCTCACCCGCTATTTCCTAATAACACACGTTGTTTGTTTTTATTTCTACACGTTTTTTACTCACAAAGATTGTCAAGAAAGCGTGTTTGTCGTGTTCATGTCAAACTAAACTGATCACAAAACACAGATTTACTTTCATTATTTTGTTTTCCTCATCCAACCCCCATAAATCCCTGTGTGTCCTCCTGCAGCACTCCCGAAGGACAACAGGCAAAACAAGACCAAAAAGTCTGACGTGTTGTGTAAAAACTGCTATTTTTAGCACATTTTTAGGGCCGACGTGTTGCTACCAGACGTACAGCGTGAGCAGTCGGGTCGCATGCGAGAACTGGGTCGTGCAGTGTGAGCACATGACTCGTGAGATCTGCCCTGCGAGGAAGTCGTGCAGTTTGAGCTGAAGCTGAACGCTACGAGTGAAAAAGTCGCACAGTGTCCGCCCGGCTTTAGGTTGTTTCTTATAGCAGATTCTGTGGCAGTGATGGTCTACTCTGGGGATGTGTTGTGCAGAGTTGGCTGAATAGTCCTGTGATTGGAAATCACGTTGTCATAGCAAGTAAAAATATGAACATTAAGAGTAATAATAATATAAAATAATTCAAATCTAAAAAGAAAATCACTCAGCAAATGAGAACAATTTGTCCAGGAAGTAGTACAGAATTTTCCTGATTTTCACATTTGGAGGTGGTGTGTAATAACCTGTCATGGCTTTGACCAGGAACAAGGAAGCTTCCCTTTGCTAGTCAGAGAGAGTTTGTCTTTATTTTCTTTTTTCTTGTTCATAAAATTTCAAACATAGTTTCTGTGGCGATGAAATGGGGCAAAAATACAGAAGTATAATGTTGTTATAATGTGCAATGTCGTGATCTGGAGCTAAACAGTCGTCCGTACCGTTAACTCACACATTGACCACCAGCCTCATTAATTTATCTGCTGTTTACCAGAAAACACTCAGTTCAGCTGCATGATATAATTACAAATCAGGAAATTATAAAATTACCCTTCATGCAAAGTCACTTTCCAGTCCTTCACATTTACCTACATGTTTTTCTTTTTCTGCTGTTTTGATATAAGAAACATGACATTTAAAGCTCCTTGTTGTCATGGGAAATTCCACACAGTAAAATAAGAGTTGTAGTTACTGACCGTGAATAAAGATTTTACATCTAGATTTTCTCATTCACTACGTTTACATGCAGCCAATATCCGGGTTATGATCGGGTTAAGGTCGGCATTCGGGTTTCTGAGTTGATCAGAATAACCCGTTTACAAGCACAAATAGAAAGAGTTACCCCTAACTTGCATAACCTGATTTAAATGCGGACGTTGGGGTAGCGTCAGGACGCAATATGCCTCATTTCCGGTTCTTCTTGTTCCGGTATCCGTGAAAACAACAACATGTTTCCCAGTTTGGAAGAGATAGCGACCGCGTTTGTTTGCGCTTTAGTTTCCTCGTCACTCCAAAAGTGTGGTGTTGTGCCGCGACTCGCCATGTTGCTCCCAACTTGTTTACTTCCGGTGTTCTGGCGCATACAAGACGTCTCGCTACTCAAAAGACCAAGATTCCTTGCGAACAGAGCATGCGCAGAACACACGCTTTGATGGGGATATCCCGGTATGCGTTTACATGACCAAACATTCGGGTTAGAAAAGGGTTACCCCAGGTGTAGTAACCGGGTTTTTAAAAACCCGGTTATGAGCATATCCGGGTTTCTGGCGGTGTTTACACGGACCTGCGGAACCGGGTTATTGTGAATATTCGGGTTTTAAAAGGGTTACTGGCTGCATGTAAATGAACTGATTGTTATGCAGCGTTACTGAGGCGTCTACATATACGTCTGCAGAGTTATTCAAACATCTTCGTAGTTAAAATCTGACTTTTTCTTATAGAAGTTATGCCTCCCAGTACTGATGAGTTTTGCCAAGTTTTCCAAAAATGTTGCTCTTTTTCTGACAATTTGTTTTGTCAATGCCTGAGATGCTGGACAGGAAACACTTTTACGAAGCTGTGAAACCAGCTCAGTGGCCTAGTGGGAGAGTGTCCGCTCTGGGACTGGGAGATCGGAGTTCAAATCCTGGTCGGGCCACACCAATGACTTTTTCAAATGGGACCCAACGCCTCTCTGCTTGACAGCCTGATTCATGCTTCCCCGTCAGCTCCGCAAGGGACAGACATGAACGGATTGACGGAAGCGTTTTGCTCTCATACTTCTCTGTCACCTGGGGAGCGTTGCAAAGCAATTCCCCGGCAGGACACCAGATGGCGCAGCGCTGTTCTGTGGTATCGTGTCATGTATCGGTCCAAGATAGTGTGTTTATATTGTGTTTTTTGTGTATATAAGAGACTTTTAACACTGACATATTTGTCTCTCATCCTCCTCCACCTCTTCATGCACTCACCACCTCTAAACCCACGTTTCCTGTCATTTCCGTCCACAAGTAAAATGCTTGCTGCGCTTCTTTTCACTCCTCCAGTCACGGGGGAGTTAAACGTTCATATTTTAGAGTTTTTTCGCGAGGTATTCTTCAAGCTGCCCCGTGTCTGCCGCTAGTTATCCTCGGCTCTCTTTATGTTTTTGAGGGTGCAATGCCGGCGGTGTAGACGGCAGCGGCGTCCTGACCAATCACAAGCTTGCGTTGTCCGTCTCGATTGACGGATGTTTAGAAAAGAGAGCTCGACTCCATCCGTCCTTGCGGAGCTCTCCGGCAGGCCCGCAAGGACGTTGTGTGTCTCCGCACTGACGCAGACGCAGAAGCATGAATCAGTTAGCTTTAAGGGTTTGGATTTGAGGGCTAAACCACCAAATAGTTCCCGAGCGTGGCCGTACCTGCAGCTTACCGTTCCCCACGGGGATGGATCAAATGTTTCACCATACCAGTGTGTGTGTGTGTGTGTGTGAGAGACAACTATGGGACTTTTATCTTTAAAAACCAAATACAACTTACATTTGTCAGACTTTCTCCAGCTTCAAAGAGCCCATATATATAAATCTGCCCCGATAAGATAATCGAACCCTCATTTAACCCAGTCACAGGAGTTTTATCTGAAATCAAATATTTGACCACAGCTGTATGAGTGTCCTGGCTGATAAGCAGCTTTGTTTATCCTGCACAGGTTTTTATGAGAGGCCTGTAGCCTGCTCACAGACGGACCAGTGATCATTACACATTAACCTCAACAGTAGCTGTTCCTTTCACAGAATTCGTTAGAGCGGTGATCGGTTCATGCTTTAAACTAAATCAAGTGACGTGGTGCTTTTTATTCTACCTTATCTCACCTCGTAAAGAATGAACCGGAAGACCGATGTCGGCTATGTGATTAAGGGATTGTTGTCAGATTCCCGTAATTTTAGAGAAACATTTGTTTGGCACAAACCTGAATTCTTGATGTTTTAAAAATGAAAGCACTTTGGTGAATCTAAAAGGCAACAATGGTGTTGTAGCCCTACTGCCTTTGCTCTACTTTAAAGACCATAAAGGTAAACAATTAGTGTGTGGGTGACTAACAGACTAATGGGCTTAGATCAGGGTTTCCCCCAGCACTTTATAAGCTTGGTCCCCCAGACTTTGCTTAGTCACCCGCCAGGCTAAGCGTCATGCTTCGCCCCGCCCTCCCCGACCCTACCGTGTCCGCTGACACGAACGGCGCATGGCAATGACACAAAAGTAGGGCCCTCCATCAGCTGATATTGGTGAGAAACAGCAGCGGATTGTGTGCACGTGCACTCACCATCCCCATCCCCCCCACCCCCACCCCCTGCTGTCACGGACGAGTAACGGAACTCTGAATTCATACACCAAGACCCCCGGTCCGGTCCGCCAGGCTTTACTCGTTTTCTGGGGGAAACCCTGGCTTAGATGAACCCTGCTGCCATGAGTTATGTCATACTTAACATCCTCTTTGCTGTGTTGATACATCCATTGAGCAATAACTGGTCATTTTGAGAGAATATTACATTTAGAAAAGGTCTGGCTCTTTAATGTCTCCTTTAAAAAGCAGCTGAAAACTCGCTTGTTCAGGCTGGCTTTTGTGTGACCTCCATCACCCTCTCCTTGTTCTGCTCTCCCCACCAATTCCATCTTCCTCAGGATCCACTGATTTCCCTCTTTCCTACTCACTCTTTCTTTCTTTACATTTTTAATCACAACTGTCTATTTTTTGCTCATTTTAAATCTATTTGCAATCATTTTCTAAATTCTTTTTTATATTTTACATTTTTTTGTTTTTGTGAAGCGCCTCGTGATTTTTATCTTGAGAGGCGCTGTAGAAGAGATCTTCTTCTTCTTCGTCTTCTTCTTCTTCTTCGTCTTCGTCTTCTTCTTCGTCTTCTTCTTCTTCTTCGTCTTCTTCTTCGTCTTCTTCTTCTTCGTCTTCTTCTTCTTCTTCGTCTTCGTCTTCTTCTTTTTCTCCCTTCTTCTTCGTCTTCGTCTTCTTCTTCGTCTTCTTCTTCTTCGTCTTCTTCTTCTTCTTCTTCTTCTTCTTCGTCTTCTTCTTCTTCGTCTTCTTCTTCTTCTTCTTCTTCTGCTTCGTCTTCCTCTTCTTCTTCGTCTTCTTCTTCTTCGTCTTCGTCTTCGTCTTCTTCTTTTTCTCCCTTCTTCTTCGTCTTCGTCTTCTTCTTCTTCGTCTTCTTCTTCGTCTTCTTCTTCTTCTTCTACGTCTTCTTCTTCTTCGTCTTCTTCTTCGTCTTCTTCTTCTTCTTCTTCTTCTTCTTCGTCTTCTTCTTCGTCTTCTTCTTCTTCTTCTTCTGCTTCGTCTTCTTCTTCTTCTTCGTCTTCTTCTTCGTCTTCCTCTTCTTCTTCGTCTTCTTCTTCTTCTTCTGCAGGGTCCTACACTTCCATTTGGGTCACTCGTTGTATTAAAGTGGGAGTAACCATTGGTGGAGACTTATTTCAACCAGACTTCCTGTTAAAAAAATGTCTGAAAAAAGGTGTCGCCTGGAGGATGAGACAGCGGCACTGAGGCAGTGATTGGCAGCAACCCCCTCAATGCCCTGGACAGTAGTAGCTCAGGAGGTACAGCGGTTTGTCCAGTAATCAAAAAGTTGCAGGTTCGATCCCGGCTCAGACCAGAGAATGCTGCTTTTGTGTCCTTGGGCAAGACACAACCCAACCTGCCTGCTGGTGGTGGTCGGAGGGATCGGTGGCGCCTGTGTTCTACAGGCCTCGTCTCTGTCAGTGCACCACAGGGCAGCTGTAGCTACATTGTAGCTCATCCCCACTAGCTTGTGAATGGGTGAATGACTGATTGTGTTGTGAAGCGCCTTGGGGGGGGGTTGTAAAACCCTAAGAAGGTGCTCTACCATTTACCATCAAAAGCACATAAGAAAAACCAGTCACACACTCACACCTAAAGACAGTTTGTCACTAATCTACCTAAAGCCTTGTTTATGGTTCTCCATCAGCTCCATGGAGAGACGCCCACGCACGAACGGAGATGTTTATCTTTCGGACCTCTCCGTCTCCTGGGGAATGCTGCAAAGCAATTCCACGCCAGAACATCAGAGAGCGTAGGGCTCTTCTGGGTATCCTGTCATATATCCGGTCCAAGATGGTGCATTTTGTATTATAGGGACTTAACATAGACAAATCTGTCCCTCATTCTCCTCCACCTTCATGCACTCGCCACCGCTAAACCCCTGTTTCCCGTCATTTCCATCCACAAATGAAACGCTTGCTGCTATCTTCTCACTCCTCCAGTCACGGGTGAATAAAACTTTCATGCTTTTGGAGTTTTTCCACGACGTGTTCTTCAAGCTGCTCCGTCTCTGCCGCTTAATATCGCCGACTCTCTTTATGTTTTTCAGGGTATCTGCGGGTCCTTAAAAAGTCTTAAAAATTCTTAAATTAGCTTTTCCAAATTTAAGGCCTTAAAAATCCTTAAAAATGACAAATAATCCTTAAATACAGTTTCCAAAGGTCTTAAATGACCAAAGACCCAATAAACAAGGTCCTTTTGTTTTCCTGAATTTCTAGTCTAGTCTTCAGCATTTTTTGTGTACGATGTTGGCGTAAGTGGAACCATACACATTCAGTTGGTTGTGAAAGGGGGCTATTTTTAGATGAGCACATTAGCTGGTTAAGCTAGTGGGAGCTTGCGCCATGGGGAAGGGCAAGTTTAATGGTAACTGGATGGCTAATCCTACTTTCGGGACGTGGTTAGCACCGGTTCCAGGCAATAGCTGGAAATTATAGCTTAAATTTAATTTTAAAAGTAGCTTAAATTTGGTCTAAGTGGCCTTAAAAAAGGTCTTAAAAAGTCTTAAATTTGACTCCCTTAAACCTGCAGATACCCTGTTTTTGAGGGCGCAATGGCGGCGCTGTTGACGAAAGCGGCATTCTGACCAATCACAAGCTTGCCTTTTCCGTCTTGTTGGATGGATGTTTAGAAAAGTGTGCTCGACTGCGCCCGTCCTTGCGAGCCTGCCGGAGAGCTCTTGCAACGACGCAGATGCAGAAGCATAAACTGGGCTTAACATGCAAGAAAACCTACAAAACAGTTGTTTTAAAAACCCTTAAACTTCCACTTCTATGTTTAGCTCAGCTTCTTTTAAATTTGTTTAGTAATGTTGGGAACTATTGGAATATTGATTCAATAGATTTAACGGAGTATCATCAAAAACGGTCATCTTTTCCTTTGCCCGACTAGCTCAGTCGGTAGAGCATTCGACTCTTAATCTCAGGGTCGTGGGTTCGAGTCCCACGCTGGGTGCTTACGCCATTGGCAGAGTGTGTTTTCATGTAGTGTCAAAATTTTGCGTTCCACAAATGTGGAATGACCTTCCTAACACTACCAGAACTGCGGCTTCCTTTTCTATTTTCAAGAAACTCCTGAAGACCCTGCTCTTCAGAGAGCATCTTCTTAAAGAGCAAGTCACCCCTTACAAGAAGCGTACTTCACTCCCACTTCATGTTTGAAAAATGCAACAAATGCTGTTGCCTAGCAGACAGAGAGGGTGGAGCCACTAACAAATACACACACTCACGACATTGTGACATCATAATGTACCAGTTTACATCATAGCATACCTCTTAGCCAATAGCGGTGGCAGATTTAAATTCAAATCCAGTGAAGAGTTTTTACCTGACAACGGCACAACACTGACAGTTTCAGGTAGAAATTTTAAATTTTAACTAAAATGCACTAAAGTGCAAAACTATTGACTACACGTATCTGCAGCACGATTAGACATGCATTTATATAGTTTATCAGAAAAAAATAGTTTATTTGGGGATGACTTGCTCTTTAACTAGCACCTTGTCTGCACCCGTCCCTCCTCTCTATTGTCAACTCCTTGTTCCCTCCTCTCCATGACTGATGTCAATTTGTTGTTGTTACTATTGTTGTTAGCCTCAAGGGCAAAATGCTGATTATCACTTGTAAGTCGCTTTGGACAAAAGCGTCTGCTAAATACATAAACATAAACATAAACATAATACTCGGGTGTAAACTCGCCCTGTATTAAATCCACTTATGAGAGTTTATACATGGTTGTTTTGACTCAACCTGAAAACCCAACAGCGGGATTTTACCCATGAGTGCTTATCAGCTGACAAACAGACAGAAATGGATCACTTATCTTTCCACCTCCAGTTCACAGAAATATTGAACTTGCGTCTGCTGTATAGACGCTACGCCCACACAGCTCTTTATTGACTGATAACGCTGTTTAGTTTTGGTCCAATTCGGTGTTGAGCTGGGCTGTGATCACACACGAATGTGGGAATTTATTCTGGAGGATTGAGACTGGAAAGACGTCTAAAAGTCTTTATTTATATTTTATTTATTTGTCTGTGGTGTACATGTGGCTAACTCAATGTAGGTAATGCCCTTGTTGACTTGTAATCGCAAAGACCTTCTGAAGAATTGCTTTGATCATCCCTACATTGGTGTATGCCGGCTATTTTATCACAAATACTGGTGTGTACGTTTTATGACACCTGATCCGTCATTGGAATCACTTTTTGGGTGGCAAATCAAACTGGCACAGAAAAGGCTGGGCACAAGTCCAGAACAGATGGCCACGAGTTTCAGTTACAACAGTGCTCAGTGGCAGACAGGAGTGGAAAAAAGGCTTGTGTCTGGTAATAAAAAGATCCCGGGTTTCCCGTACGACAAGCCCTCCATTTTCATCAGCCTCTTTCATTTACATGTGAATTAGTCTGTAGAGGGAGTATGGGAGCTTGGTGGAGATTCTTACTCTAAAGAAAGGCAACCGGACCTTTTCCTTTGTGTGTTTTGAAGATGTTTGCTTCTGATCCGGAGGGTGTTCAGGAACATTCCTCGGACGACAAGCGAAATCCTTTAAAAAGACAATGAAAGAAGTTCCTTTCATCTCGTCTCCAGACGGTCATAGCTGTCCAGTGAGTCATGCACTCGATTTAACTATTCAAAATTAGTAGTGATAGGTAACATGGATTTAGATGATCACATTTTATTAAGAACGGACATTTCAGGACAAAACATATTAACATTTTGGTAATTGTTGAGTTATTCTTCAGATAATGCATAAAAAATAAACACTTATTGATGTGACCGTCACATTAAGTCTTAAAATTTACAAATTAAGCCTTTGAACATTGAATGCATTTTCCTCAGGCTGACCCATTTACCTCTACATATAGTGTCTTCCATCCCACCTAGGTTATTTATCATTCAAAATATCTAAGTCCCCGGTTTTGACTCGACCTAAAAAAAAGTCCGTCAGATGGTTTGGAAATCTGCTATCCTTTTCTTAATTGTATATGTAAGTTTTTCCTGTGCTAGACTTGTCATTAATTTATTTAGCCAGGCATTCCGAGAGGGGCCGCAGGTATTCTTCCAGCAGAGGGCAATAGATCGCCTGGCTTGTAGTAAACAGAGGTCGATCATTTTCCCTTCATTAGAAGATAGAGAGCTATTATCTGGATATATGCATAATTTAGGACAACGAGGAATAGGAGCTGATGTAATTTGGGATATATAATTCAATACGTCTTCCCAAAAGTTCTGGATCTCTTCACAGCTCCATTCACAGTGCACTAAGGATCCTTGATGGTTACTACATTTATAACAGGTATCTGGAATATTGGGATCAAATTAATTTAATTTTACAGGAGTGATATACATTCTCATTATCCAGTTATATTGTATAAGCCTCAAGTGAGTAATCGTGAGTGTGCTTTAGTGCAAATTTTTGACCATTCTTCAATAGGTATTACTAAAGGTAAATCATTACTCCATTCTAGTCTTTTGCTATCCATGTTACCTTTATGGTTATCACTCAACAGATTATAAAATTGGGGGATCAGCTTCTTACCCTGGCATTTTTTCGATATATATTCCTCCATTGCTGATAATGATGGAAGGTATGTCCAATTCTTCAGTCGAGTAAGGATAAAGCTGAAAAGTTGCAAGTATTAAAAGAAATGTTTAGACGGGATATCGAATGTATTTCTTATCTCATGAAAACTCATTAGAGTATTATTTCTAAAGATATTTAGTACCATTTTTATACCTTTGTTGTGCCATATTTTAAAACCCTGATCGTGCGTAGCCGGAGTGAATAAGGTATTTCCCCAGATAGGAGTAAATGCTGATACTTCAGGGTGTATGTCTAAGAAGTTCTGAATCTCCTGCCAGATTAATAGACTACTTTTTACGAATGGATTAGATGTATTCTCCCTTAATCTCTTTATTGGGGCTGAAAATATAAAAGTATCTAGTGTTAATCCTCTAGCTGATAATTTTTCTATTTCCAACCAGGGGGGACTCTGACCATTAGAGAACCAGAACCTTGTCGCTCCATCTGGGCAGCCCAGAGATACCATTGAAAGTTTGGCAATCATAGGCCTCCCCTATCAAATGGTAGGTATAGCAGAGAGAGTCTGAGTCTCGTTCTCCTATTATTCCAGATAAATTTGGCAAGACGCTTCTTAATCCTAGAAAAGAATGAAGGTGGGGGGGACAACGGAATTGATTGAAAGGCACATAAAAAACTAGGTAGAATGGACATCTTTATACAGTTTATCCGACCTATTAGAGATGGACGCATTGTTGTCCATCTTGCAACATAATCTGATAATTCGTTGATCATGGGGTTGTAATTAGCCGCAATAAGGTTATCTATTTTTGGGCTAATTTTAATGCATAAATATTTAAATCCTTCCTTGGCATTAATAAAAGGGTGGGACACCCTGGGCGTTATTCTTTCTTGTTCATTAAGGAACATAATGTGTGATTTATCTTTATTGATTTTTAGTCCTGACAAGTTGCCAAACCTATCAAGAAGATCCAACAATGCTGTTATTGATTCTGATAGCTGAGTTAGAAATAAAACCATATCATCAGCATACATAGCTAATTTATGTTCAGTCCCCGATATTTCTATCCCATGTATTTTAGAATGAGCTCATATTCCCAATGCAAGAGGTTCCATTGCTATTATAAACAGTAGTGGGAAAATAGGGGAGCCTTGTCTCGTACCACGAGTCATCTTAAAGGATTGAGATATATAATTATTAGTAGTTATTGAAGCAGAGGAGTCTGTTAATATAACTGATATCCATCTTCTGAAACACTCACCAAATCCAAAGCGCTCAAGTATCACTAGTAGGTACGACCATTCTATTCGGTCGAATGCTTTTTCCGCATCCAGAGATAAAATGGCTGAATCTGGAGTTTCATCTTCTATATACATCAAATTGAGGAGCCGCCTGATATTACGAAATCCAAATCGATTAGGTATAAACCCATTCTGGTCTGCATGTATAATAGAGGGTAGTACTGCTTCCAGTCTCATGGCCAGTACTTTAGCTAAAATCTTTGCATCTGAGTTCAATAGTGCAATGGGTCTATATGAACCCCTCTCCTTTGGATCTTTATCTGCTTTTTTGAATAGCCTGATCATGGCAATACGCAGAGAGGCCTCCCTCTGCAGCCGGCTTTGAACGATTCCACAAATACCTCCAACAGAGGCATAATCAATTTTTCTTTAAAAAACTTGTATATATCTATAGGGATCCCATCTGGACCGGCCGCCTTACCTCCCTTTAGACCAGCAATGGCCAGTGAGATTTCTTCCCGATCTAGTTCTTTAAGTCAGATTTAGCTTCCTCTGAAACTTTAATTCCCTCCAGAAAATTATTTACCATGTCAGATTAGTTTAGCCTTCTGATGTGTAGAGGTGTTTATAAAACACCACAAAAGCGTTGTTAATTTCTATGGGGTCATTTGTGGTCACTCCTTAGTTATTTGTAATTGTGTTAATAGCCCTCTCAGATTCTAACTTCTTAATTTGCCAGGATAATAATTTACCAGGTTTTCCCCCCGTTCATAAAAATGTTGTTTCAGTCTAATTAGAGAGTCTTCAGCTTTCGATAGCGCTAGTTCCTTATACTCTGCCTTGAGGGCTAGAAGGTCTTGTTTTATTTGCATTGAATTATCTTCCATCATCTTCTCCACCATCTCCAACAGGGAGCCGGCTCCGAGAGCTGTTTCTTTAGCGACCGACACATCACTACATCATTCCCTTTCCTAATGTCCTGAAGAACGGTCCGGAGCGCGGGCGGAGTGTTTAGCTAACCTGCAGGAAATGTCAACGACAGTTATCCAGAAAGTAGCTAAGGGTTACCAGAGATGTTTCTGAGATGTTCGCTAGGTACTTTTAAGACTTAAAAAGTCAAGAAGGGGATCTGAGAAGCTGCTAGAAATAGCGTCAAAGTCGCCAAGTTGGGAGGAGCGCTTCATTTGCAACTCAGGGCAGCGCAAGTGGGAGGAGCAAATAATCGCCTTTTTTTGTTTTTTATAATCGTTCAAAACTCAGATCGTAATCGTGATTAAAATTCGATTAATTGAGCAGCCCTAGATGTAGCCTCCAATTATTGCTTCTCTTGCAGTTGTCTTTTAATATATATGTTGGCGTGAGTGGAGCATGATCTGACAAAACCACACTGTCATAGCGAGCATCCTCAATGTTACCAAGTAGGATTGCCAAAATAAGAAAATAATCAATTCTGGAGTGGGTTTTTAGTGTTGCCGCGTAGCAGGAATATTCCCTTTTATTTGGATTTAGTGCTCTCCAGGGATCACATAGATTTAGATCACTAATGTATTGGTGGATTTTTGCCCTGGTTTTGGTGTGAGAGGTATCCACTCCAGATGATCAATCAAGTTTTGGGTCTAAGGTACAGTTAAAATCTCCTGCCAGTATTGTCCCCCCTTGAAGTTTGGTAAGTGACAAGAATAAGTTATCAAAGAACTCCGGGTTTTCATCATTTGGACCATATACATTCACTAAGTTGATTTTATCATTAAAAAAATTACCTTGCACTATCAAGTACCTCCCATTTTTATCATAAGTGGTGTTATTAACTTGAAATGGTATAGATTTATGTATGAGAGTCATGACTCCTCTGAGTGAGACCAGATTCATACATTTGAATTCAACTCCTTTGTTGCAAATTCTGACCAAACCATTTCTGGCCTTGAATTATGGAAGAAACACCAGAGTAAGGCTTATTTTAGATATTGAATGTGAATATGTGGAATTTTGTATTAGATTTTTTTAATTTTTTTACAGCAGCTAAAATTTCATCCTTCGAAATTCAGCAACAAAATTTAAACAAAAGCTTTAAAAGCAAAAATTCTACATCAGAAATTCAACAACAAATGACGTGACCTCCTGCTGACCCGAGCCAAAGCAATTGTCACTCGATCGAGTCGTCACCTGAATTTCTGTAGTAGAATTTTTGCAGAGGAAATTTCTGTTGAAATATTTTAAGTAAAAAAAAATCAAATATCACAGAATAAAAATTAAATGTCATAAATTCAGTGTCTGAAAAAAGTCTTATTCTGGCAAAACTGTATTTCTTCCATATTAAATCCTCCAGATGGAGCATCAAGGTTAGTACCTTCATTAGAAACCTGCCATATCCATTTCTACTGCCCTCTTGTGGACAATGTATACGTGGAAATTTTTTTTGTTAATTTCTGTTATATTGTTATAGAATTACATAATTAAATTAAGCAGAACATTTTACCGCTGTTAGCCAATAAATGGTTACATTTTAAACTTTAGTTTGTTTGTTTTTTATATTTCAGGCTTAAGAGGGTTTTTGTGTTCTTGATAGTTTTCAAAAATAATTAGAATCTGACAAATTAGTCTTCAGCAGGTCAAAGCTGAGCAAGAATCAGAACTTGATGTCATCCCATGAAACCAGAATTAGTGCATTTCTAACTGGTATCCAAAATGGAGCCATTTTAGTAGAAATTCAGTAGAAGCTAATTATTAAAGAATTCCTTAGCAGGAATTATACAAACATCCTTCTGTCCCTGTCACAAAGCAGCGCCGTTGTTAACTGTGAGGAAATGTGTTTGCTGCTGCCTGTTAAAGATTCAAATTCATCTGAATTTAGAAAATCCAGATGGCCTCTAAAGTGATTGGAAGCCAAATAACCATGGATTTACTCAAACGTTGCATTTGCTTGGCTTTAGTGAAACTGTTGCTTCAGAGTTTCAAACCTCGACTTTACAAGAATGTGAAGCGGCTGGGATGAGGATCAGCACCTCCAAATCTGAGACCATGGTTCTCGACCGGAAAAGGGTGGCTTGCCACCTCCGGGTCGGGGGAGAGGTCCTACCTCAAGTGGAGGAGTTTAAGTATCTCGGGGTCTTGTTCACGAGTGAGGGTAGGAGGGATCGGGAGATCGACAGGCGGATTGGTTCGGCGTCTGCAGTGATGCGGACGCTGAGCCGATCTGTCGTGGGGAAGAGGGAGCTGAGCCAGAAAGCCAGGCTCTCGATTTACCGGTCGATCTACGTCCCAATCCTCACCTATGGTCATGAGCTTTGGGTAATGACCGAAAGAACGAGATCGCGGATACAAGCGGCCGAAATGAGTTTCCTCCGTAGGGTGGCCGGGCTCAGCCTTAGAGATAGGGTGAGGAGCTCGGACATTCGGGAGGGACTCGGAGTAGAACCGCTGCTCCTCCGGATCGAAAGGAGCCAGTTGAGGTGGTTTGGGCATCTGGTCAGGATGCCTCCTGGACGCCTCCCCGGGGAGGTGTTTCGGGCATGTCCTGCCGGCAGAAGGCCCCCGGGTCGACCCAGGACACGTTGGAGAGGTTACATCTCCAATCTGGTCCGGGAACGCCTTGGGGTCCTGCCGGAGGAGCTGGTGGACAAGGCCGAGGAGAGGACGGCCTGGAGCTCCCTAGTTGGGATGCTGCCCTCGCGACCCGGACCCGGATAAGCGGAGGAAGACGAAGACGAAGAGACGAAGACTTTACAAGAACAGAAATGAACGTTAAAATGACAGAAAAATACGTATTCATTTATTTTTATCATTTTAAATGTTCCCAACTTCTTATTTTATGAAACCTTTAAACAAAACACGTCCGGATTGGTCTCTTGGAGCTGATTTAATCTACCAGGAAAATTGACATTAGGCCTTGTGATAATTTTTTGAGTGGAGCAGGGGGTTGTTTAACTCGATTATACCATGCTGTGGCTTGGTAATGTGCTTTTTTTTTCCCACAATAAAATCTTCAGACAACAAGAATGAGGATTTTGCACATCAACCATACAAGTAATGATCAACATAGATCTAAGACGGCTGCTCTTTCTCTGACTCACTCTCATGATATTGATTCTTGGCTGTTCAGTATTATTACTATTACCCCGCCCCCAGACCAACGGAAGGAAGAAAAATAACTTTTAGGTCCTTTCTGACTTGTACTTGACCATATTTCACATGTTGTCCTAACCCCAAGCCCGTGTTTCCTCCTGTTTCTCACAGACTCTGCAGCCTCACGTTGAAAAAGCTGGTTGTCCTGAAAGAACTGGATAAAGAGCTGAACTCCTTGTCTATAGCTGTCAAAATACAGGTAGGTGACTTCTTCTCCATCAGAGCAGAACGATGGGCTAAGTTGCGACACATTCAATGGCATCATATTGCACCTTAAAGTTGGAGCTCCACTATCTTTCACGTCCATGCTGTTTGCTGGTAAACGTAACCACACGGCCTCACTGATATGGCCTGCAGCTAATCCTGCTGCATGATGAAAGCCTCCTTAGCTGCGCTGAGAGCTCTGGTGCCTTACATCCACTCAGATGCTTTAAAAGGAAGACCAGCTTACCACTCTGGGCAGGACAGAAGCGCCTGCAGGACGGGTCTTGCATTGAGTGCTTGTGCAAACATGCCACTATATATTTATTTAAGACTCACATGAAATATTGATAACCTATTTTATATTCAGTGCATGAGAGAAACTAGAAAGAAAAGTATGTGTGTGTTAATAACAGATTCTATCAACTCTATTGATGCAGCCACAAGGGAAGAAAATCCAAATTGTAGAAACTTTTATGCTTTTTATTTAAATGAAGCATTTGCTGTAGAAACTAGTTGTGCATGCTTTAAGTGTGACATTTATGTGGTTTTGGTTTGGGGTCAAAACAAAATTTATTTTATTTTCAATCTAAACTAGCGACGGGGGCAGAGGAGTTAAATGTCCACCCCGTAACTAGAGGGGTGCTGGTTCACGTCCTGCTTAGTCTGTCATGCAGTTTTTGTGTCCTTGGGCAAGACACTTGACCCTCTTTGCCTAATGGTGGTGGTCGGAGGGACTGGTGGCGCCTTTGTACAGCAGTCTTAACTCTCAGTGTGTCCCATAGCAGCTGTGGCTACAATGTAGCTCATCACCCCCAGCGTGTGAATGTGTGTTGTAAAGCACCTTGGGGGTCGTAAAACTCTGAAAGGCACCATATTAAAAACAGGCCATTTCTCTTACCAATGTCATAAATTTTCAAGCTATTTTGGGTCTGGGAGATAAAACAGCAGCAATATACATTTTTAAAATACCTTTTCCTCTAAAGACTTGAATATAAATAACAGATAAAGAGCCAATTATAATAAGTGTTGCTTAGCGCTGAATCAGTCAGTAGAAGAAGAAGAAGAAAATATCATTTCTATAGCGCCTCTCAAGATAAAAATCACGAGGCGCTTCAAGACGCAAGATGGTAGCCGTCGGACCGGCTACTAACAGCTAGTGTTTGTATAGCTGTACCCTCTTACTGCCGGTAACCAGTGGGGCATCACAAAAAATGATCGCCATGAAACGGAAAGAAAAGAAAAAGACAGAGTACACAGTGAATGACGTCGTTTGCACGAAGGGACAGAACAGTTCAGTCGGTGGACAGAGTTTAGCTAGTTAGCATCGTAGCTGTGCCGCTAACGATGTTGAGCGAGTGTTTCAACAGAGTCTGTGAAACCATTGATCTGTTATCATTCCTGAACCAGCGTCACCTGCCGGAGCAGCAGGATGTAAAACCGTATAATGCCAAATGAGAGCAATAGAAATGCATTTTCTCTCCGTGCAAAATAAACGTCTCTTATTGTTTAGATTTTTCTAAAGCTACTTAAAGTTTCACTGATATACAGGTCCTTCTCAAAAAATTAGCATATTGTGATAAAGTTCATTATTGTCTGTAATGTACTGATAAACATTAGACTTTCATACATATTAGATTCATTGCACACAACTGAAGTAGTTCAAGCCTTTTATTGTTTCTAATATTGATGATTTTGGCGTACAGCTCATGAAAACCCAAAATTCCTATCTCAAAAAATTAGCATATTTCATCCGACCAATAAAAGAAAAGTGTTTTTAATACAAAATAAGTCAACCTTCAAATAATTATGTTCAGGTATGCACTCGATACTTGGTCGGGAATCCTTTAGCAGAAATGACTGCTTCAGTGCGGCGTGGCATGGAGGCAACCAGCCTGTGGCACTGCTGAGGTGTTGTGGAGGCCCAGGATGCTTCGATAGCGGCCTTAAGCTCATCCAGAGTGTTGGGTCTTGCGTCTCTCAACTTTCTCTTCACAATATCCCACAGGTTCTCTACGGGGTTCAGGTCAGGAGAGTTGGCAGGCCAACTGAGCACAGTAATACCATGGTCAGTAAACCATTTACCAGTGGTGTTGGCACTGCGAGCAGGTGCCAGGTCGTGCTGAAAAATGAAATCTTCATCTCCATAAAGCTTTTCAGCAGATGGAAGCATGAAGTGCTCCAACATCTCCTGATAGCTAGCTGCATTGACCCTGCCCTTGATAAAACACAGTGGACCAACACCAGCAGCTGGCATGGCACCCCAGACCATCACTGACTGTGGGTACTTGACACTGGACTTCAGGCATGTTGGCATTTCCCTCTGCCCAGTCTTCCTCCAGACTCTGGCACCTTGATTTCTGAATGACGTGCAAAATTTGCTTTCATCTGAAAAAAGTACTTTGGACCACTGAGCAACAGTCCAGTGCTGCTTCTCTGTAGCCCAGGTCAGGCGCTTCTGCCGCTGTTTCTGGTTCAAAAGTGGCTTGACCTGGGGAATGCGGCACCTGTAGCCCATTTCCTGCACACGCCTGTACACGGTGGCTCTGGATGTTTCTACTCCAGACTCAGTCCACTGCTTCTGCAGGTCCCCCAAGGTCTGGAATCGGTCCTTCTCCACAATCTTCCTCAGGGTACGGTCACCTCTTCTCGTTGTGCAGCGTTTTCTGCCACACTTTTTCCTTCCCACAGACTTCCCACTGAGGTGCCTTGATACTGCACTCTGGGAACAGCCTATTCGTTCAGAAACTTCTTTCTGTGTCTTACCCTCTTGCTTGAGGGTGTCAATGATGGCCTTCTTGACAGCAGTCAGGTCGGCAGTCTTACCCATGATTGCGGTTTTGAGTAATGAACCAGGCTGGGAGTTTTTAAAAGCCTCAGGAATCTTTTGCAGGTGTTTAGAGTTAATTAGTTGATTCAGATGATTAGGTTAATAGCTCGTTTAGAGAACCTTTTCATGATATGCTAATTTTTTGAGATGGGAATTTTGAGTTTTCATGAGCTGTACGCCAAAATCATCAATATTAGAAACAATAAAAGGCTTGAACTACTTCAGTTGTGTGTAATGAATCTAATATATATGAAAGTAATGTTTATCAGTACATTACAGACAATAATGAACTTTATCACAATGTGCTAACTTTTTTAGAAGGACCTGTAAAACATTTTTATTTAGTTGAAGATTTTTGTTTAAAGTAAAACTTTTTGTCCAAAACAGTTACACAATGTTTGATGACAAGTTTTAATAATATTTTTTTAAAATAAAAATATCCTAAGCATCTCTCCAAATCTCACTTACCAGAGAGCATTAAAGATTCAATAATATTGATTTGTTTTATATCATGATATATATTGAAATCGACCGATACGAAAATAATATTGTGATAGAATTTCTTCCATATAGCCCAACTCTATGATGTTCAGGTGAACAAAACTCTGCTTGTTGATCTTCCCTCAGTCCTGAACCGATCCACAGATACTTTAACTCCTCCACTTGAGGCAACAACTGTCCCCACAGTTGAGTAATACTCCCATTAGGTCAGATAGCAGACTAATCTGTAGCCGCACAGTGTTGGAATGCTGCCCACAGCCTATAATCGAACTTCCCGGTCGTAAATGTCACAGCCGGCAGGATCTTGTTAAAGATGATTGCTTCCACTTTCTTACCTGTGAGACACACCTTAAATAAGTAAAAGGTAAGGTTTTTGTGCGTCCACCATTGTTCCCATGCAGATGGAAACTAGTGTCATGTGTCCTTGTTGCTGAACTGAACTCCCAACTGATGACTGATTACCTGGGTTAAAGCATGGACATGCACCACCATACATTGGTGATCTTCTCAGTCCCTTCACCCCCAGCAGGTCCCTGAGGTCCAGTGACCAAAGCCTACTGGTTGTGCAGCACCAGGCTAAAGACCAAAGATGACAGATCATTTGCTGCTGTGCCCCCCAGACTCTGGACCTCTCTCCCCCTGAGCCTGAGTTCAGTGGACTCAGTGGTCTCCTTTACAAAGCAGCTGAAACCTCACCTGTTCAGGCTTTGGTGTGACCTTCATCACCACCCTCTCCTTCTTCTGCCTTCCCCAGGATTCACATATTTCCCTCTTTTTAATTCACTCACTCTCTCTCTCTTTCTTTGAACTTTTTAATCACAGTTGTCTATTTTTGCTTATTTTAAACATGTTTTTGATCATTTTTTAAAAATCTTTTTTATATTTTCTAGGGATGCAACAATACCACTTTTTTCCAAACCATTACGATACCGATACTTCTACCACACCAAAAAATGCAATGAATTGGAATTCAGGTTTAATTTTCTTCTCTGCTTTCAACAGGATAAGACTGGGAGGTGGATAAAAAGTAAAATTTGTTAATATAAATGATCACAAAACTAAAATATTAGGTGAACAGAAATGACAACTTACAGTGAAGTCACTTTCAAGCAACTGCATTGGTATCGGTTACTGGTATCTGTTATCGGTACCAGTATCATATCGGTGCATTTTTATCTTGAGAGGCGCTATAGAAAAGATTTCTTTCTTTCTGTCTTAAACGATGAATGAAAAACTAATATTGGAATTTTAAGTATTAAAAACAATGACAATGACCTTAAATAAGTTGACTACCTTTTTTAGATGCCACTGATAAATTTTTTTAAGGCCGATACTGATTTTTAAATAATTTTGTTGCCAATTGCCAATATCTAAAGCTGATTATTGTGGCCTATACAGTGGGGCAAAAAAGTATTTAGTCAGCCACCGATTGTGCAAGTCCTCCCACTTAAAATGATGACAGAGGTCAGTAATTTTCATCATAGGTACACTTCAACTGTGAGAGACAGAATGTGAAAAAAAAATCCATGAATTCACATGGCAGGATTTTTAAAGAATTTATTTGTAAATCAGGGTGGGAAATAGGTATTTGGTCAATAACAAAAATTCAACTCAATACTTTGTAACAAAACCTTTTTTGGCAATAACAGAGGTCAAACGATTACTATAGGTCTTTACCAGGTTTGCACACACAGTAGCTGGTATTTTGGCCCATTCCTCCATGCAGATCTTCTCGAGAGCAGTGATGTTTTGGGGCTGTCGCCGAGCAACACGGACTTTCAACTCCCTCCACAGATTTTCTATGGGGTTGAGGTCTGGAGACTGGCTAGGCCACTCCAGGACTTTCAAACGCTTCTTACGGAGCCACTCCTTTGTTGCCCGGGCGGTGTGTTTGGGATCATTGTCGTGTTGGAAGACCCAGCCACGTTTCATCTTCAAAGCTCTCGCTGATGGAAGGAGGTTTTGGCTCAGAATCTCACGATACATTGCCCCATTCATTCTGTCCTTAACACGGATCAGTCTTCCTGTCCCCTTAGCAGAAAAACAGCCCCAAAGCATGATGTTCCCACCCCCATGCTTCACAGTAGGTATGGTGTTCTTGGGATGCAACTCAGTATTCTTCTTCCTCCAAACACGACGAGTTGAGTTCATACCAAAAAGTTCTACTTTGGTTTAATCTGACCACATGACATTCTCCCAACCCTCTGCTGTATCATCCATGTGCTCTCTGGCAAACTTCAGACGGGCCTGGACATGCACTGGCTTCAGCAGCGGAACACGTCTGGCACTGCAGGATTTGATTCCCTGTCGTTGTAGTGTGTTACTGATGGTGACCTTTGTTACTGTGGTCCCAGCTCTCTGCAGGTCATTCACCAGGTCCCCCCGTGTGGTTCTGGGATTCTTGCTCACCGTTCTCATGATCATTTTGACCCCACGGGATGAGATCTTGCATGGAGCCCCAGATCGAGGGAGATTATCAGTGGTCTTGTATGTCTTCCATTTTCTGATAATTGCTCCCACAGTTGATTTTTTCACACCAAGCTGCTTGCCTATTGTAGATTCACTCTTCCCAGTCTGGTGCAGGTCTACAATTCTTTTCCTGGTGTCCTTCGAAAGCTCTTTGGTCTTGGCCATAGTGGAGTTTGGAGTCTGACTGTTTGAGGCTGTGGACAGGTGACTTTTATACAGATAATGAGTTAGAACAGGTGTCATTAATACAGGTAACGAGTGGAGGACAGAAAAGCTTCTTAAAGAAGACGTTACAGGTCTGTGAGAGCCAGAGATTTTCCTTGTTTGAAGTGACCAAATACTTATTTTCCACCCTGTTTTTTTTTTTCACATTCTGTCTCTCACAGTTGAAGTGTACCTATGATGAAAATTACTGACCTTTGTCATCATTTTAAGTGGGAGAACTTGCACAATCGGTGGCTGACTAAATACTTTTTTGCCCCACTGTATGTATATGTATATATATATATCTATATATATATATACATATATATATATATATATATATATATATATATATATATATATACACACACACGTTTTAGCAGCACATCGACTGTTAAAGACAACTGAACACTCACTGTGTGCAATATAAATTAAGTCGGTCAATAAATCTCTTAGTATTTATTAAACTTTACATATAAAACAAACTCAAAACATAAAAAAAACGGTGTGAGATCCTTCGTGTCCTTTCTTCAGTCTCATAGGGGTGGCAATTGGCCACACAGGTGCCTGATTTATTTTTTTATCAGCTTTTAAAAATAATTGATGGCTGATATAGAAAAAATGAATATATCGGTCGGTTTCTACCAATTTGATTTGAAAACGTATGTAATTGGTTGTTTATTTGTCCCACTCTTAAAGCTACTTTTGCAAAGGCAGAGAATCCTATTAAAAGGGAAATAAACCGTCCTCCTTTTACAGTCATCCTGAAGGCAAATGCAGCTAATAAAGTGTGTCTGTATCCATGACAAGCTACGTTATCACCGGAGCGTGAAATCTCTCCGTTTCTGCAGAGCTGCCCCGAGGACCGCCCAGCTCCGGAACTGGAGCATTAAATGTAATTCCCATCAGGTTGGAGGAAAATGCCCAACAAGATAGAGAAACAAGTTGAGCAAAATGACTGAAATAGCAAATTCAGTTTTCTTTATTCCACAAATGACAAAGCAGAATAGAGATCATCTCAATTTAACCCACCTGTTGCACTTTTCTGCACATTTTTTGGGGAATATTACTGCACTACAATATTATTTACAGCTGTTAACAGCTGCTGTAAAAGCATTATGTTTCTGTGACTGTCAGTCTGATTCCTCCAAATCACTTAAAAATCTCCGTAATACAATTGCACTTAGTTCTTCCAACCATAAGTCACTTCCTGTCATTACTTGGGATTAGATTTACAGAAGTTAATGTGTTGTAAAAGGTAACCTTGAGAGGAAATGTGATGTTGACCTCATTTTCCCACAGCCTTGTGGTGTTTGGTAAAGAATTCTTCCCACTCCATTTCTGATTCTGGCCCAGAGAGACGGGAATGGGGGGGTAAAAGGGGGCTGGAGAACGTTGAGTTCAGTTCAGTAATATTGGTGCATGTGGAGCAGTTTTAGAGAGTTTCTTCCTTTCGTAGTTTTTTC
Organism: Nothobranchius furzeri; assembly: GCF_043380555.1. Taxonomy (NCBI): domain Eukaryota; kingdom Metazoa; phylum Chordata; class Actinopteri; order Cyprinodontiformes; family Nothobranchiidae; genus Nothobranchius; species Nothobranchius furzeri. The sequence continues at coordinate 3,582,359 of NC_091752.1, forward strand.
TCTAGTCACTGGGCATGAGGGAGAACTGCATACAAGGTCCTTTTGTTGAGCTTTGATTAGTTACAATGTCGGATTCAGAGATTTATTCTCCTTTTTTCATTAAACAAATGCTGCAGCTGCCATCGAGGGCCCCCCTATTGTCTTCCACTCTGGAGAAAATTCAGCCACATTGATGGATGGACTGTTTTTATTACAACCTAATGTAAGACTCGAGGCTCACCGATGCAAGTGGAAAACAACTCATGTCAAACCGGTAATCGATCTTTTCAGATGTTAGATTTTGCCGGTTTTGATAAACAGCTTTAAGGCTTCTGTGGATCTCTCTGTCCGTCAATAGCACAGACTCGTAGACTACAGACCATAATTTTGTTACAGGCATTAAAATCAAAGCAGGTGCATTTCTGTAAAGGATCATAGTGTTGGGGGTATTTTGTCAGAAATTCATCAGATTAAAAACCAAAGTATCTCAGAGGTTTTAAAGATAACGCTCACAACATTTTGATTGGATAATGCGTCTTCTTGACCCCGCCTCCTGCTTCTGAATAATTTATGTTACAGCTCAAAAGTGGATCTTTCTTCTTGCTCAAAGCCTTGAAAAAGAGTGGAGAGCTGTTGCTTTCATCCTAACAAGTGGTAATCCCTTTGTGATTTAAGACTAGTTCCTGTTTCATGTTATTTACCTTATTGTAAATAATCTGATGGGAAATGGTTAATTCATGTATGGTGAACCTCAGCAACTTTGAAACTGATTTGGTTTTTGAATTTAGATCCTATTACAATGAAGCACTTTTGGGACATATGTTGGAAATATGCCCGTATAGGCCTCACTATCTACAAGAATCTGTTAATACTGACAGCATGGTGCTTTTATTGACTTCTATTAGAGTTTCTACCAAATATAGACCAGTTATCCAGCTACAAACGGTCTGTATAATCATGATATTAAACACTATACTTTTAGCGTGGCTGCTATATGTTTCCTTTTGGCACACAGATGGGTTTCTCTCATATTAGCTTCAGAACTTTTCTTTGTTCTTGAGGCAAGTCACAGCGTTGAACTTCTGCTCAACTCTGGCACCTTTAATGACGTTGGATCCAGTCTTACCTCCTAAATCAGAATATCTTCTAGGTTTTTCCCCTTAGGATGTATTACAAAATCCATTTGGCAGATAAAGCATATACCTGAACTAAGCTCCAAGGATTTTTTTTATTGTTTTATTGTATCTGTTTGTTTGCCCGGTGTCTTGCACATCGTCAACATGGAGTGGTTTGTGGTTACCCTTGTTTTAGATTACAACGTCGATACGGACGTTTGTTGGAAGAATTCTTCCCTAATTTGACAGTGAAACTGCACTGAGATGCTATTAAAACCAAGGCTGATGCTGAGCAAGGTCTTCTGAGGACTTGTTGTGTTTGAAGAGGTCGCCATGACCTGGGGCATTTCAATCCCGGAAAAGCCTCCTTCCAGAATTAGCTCAGGTGAGGAGTCTTCCTCTAGTAAAATTGGAAGCGTTAGGTAAGAAAGCTAAAAGGTGTATGTTTCATCAGAAAAACTTCCTGTTTTTATTATTACCGTTAACTCAAGTGATATTTCTTTTTTTTCACGCACAACAACTGTGGAGCCGGAGCGTACCAAGCAGGTGGTTTTACATCACAAAACTCAGATAGCTTTCCTTTCTTTAAAGTAGCGTTACATTTGATGGATACAAAACTAGACAAAACTAAATATTCTTAGTACAGGAATAGTTAGGAACATTTCGATGTGATTCTATCAAAAGTGTAGAAATAGCTAGTATGTTGCAGATGGAAACAACAACCAGGAAGATGAGTTGCTGACTAGTCTGGTTGGGGCAATTACTTAATCTTTCTTAGTAATTGTATTTTTGACTCAAATTTCTAGGTACTTCTGCCAGAATAGCAATAAAAAGTAAAGAACGATAGATTTAAGGTTCAATTCACCGAGAAACTGTAATAATTTGTTATATTTGAATTATGATCACTCATTGTTTCACATAAATGCTGTCGCCTGCATTAGCTGGAAAAAGGGATTAGACAGGAAGTTGATTGGGAGAGAAAATTAATATTCATGGTCCTGCCCACTTTATCTAAGGACCGCCCACAGAAAGGAAATAGCAGAGCGGGCCTCAGCTAGTAGAAGCTAACCTTTAGCAACTCCGCATCATGGCGGAACATATTTGTGAATACAACACATCATGGTTGCTTTTTTTTCACAAGAAGAAAGAACGAAGGCAGCGGAAGAGTCTTGTTGCTATTAGCCAATCAGATTGTTTGCATGTCATGAATATTAATGATAGACTTGTAGTCCTGTCCCCCGTCCTTCGACAAACATCATCCTCCTGAAATATTCAATTCAATTCAAAGCTTTATTTATAAAGCGCCACCAGGGAGCCCAAGGCGTTGTACACAGTACGTAAGAAATGTAAATCACAATAAATAAATAGATAATAAAAGCTATTAAAACAGCGCAGCAGAAACAAATGGACAAATCAAGGGATAAATAGCAGCACCAGAGCTTTTGTTCCCCCACAGAAAATGACTCCTACAACAGAACATACTAGAGGCCACAGCTAATGTACTGAAAAAAAGAAATGAGACCTTGTTTGTTGAATAGGAAGTCATCTGTGCTCAGATGGCTTATGTGGTTTATCGTTTGGTGGGTTTGCATTCTGCACCTCAGCACCAACTTAAGCTAGTGGCTGTTTCAAGCTGTCACAGGTTCATTTCTGTTCCATTTAACTGTCTTGTCTCTGTGTTTTAATTGTACTTTTGTGAGAACACCAAAAAACTCTGCTTCCAGCAGCAACGGCAATGACTTCTGTTAGAGTTGACTTTTGAAAAGTTTGTCTTATCTTTGTTTTACATGCACGTGAACAGCTTAAAGCTATTCCGAATGTTAAAACTACACTGAAAATCAAGACAAAGAGAAAACTATTATCAATGAGATTTGATGAAAAATGAATTTATAATCATTTATTAGAGACGCACAATATATCTGCATCAGCATTGGCCGATGTTAGTCGTTTTTTAACATATCAGTATTTATCCGATAAATAAAACTGGACCGACATTAACAACCGATATTTTTTCCATTGTTTTCATTTGTGTATCTGTTTTTTTTTTTTGGGGGGGGGGGGGATTTGTTTAGTCATGTGACAGTGATTGTAATCATCTCAGAAGTACAAATGTGTGTTGTGTGTGTACATAATAACATAAATTCAGCTTTTAATCATTTTCATTCTATACAAACTCGATAGATTTTAGAAGCATTAATGTCAGTGTATTGGTATCGGCAAATATCTGTTATCGGCCATAACAGTGATAATAATATCGGTATCGGCCCAAAAATTTCCCATCGCAGCATCACTATCTTTTATATTTGTATATGCAGGTGGTTATTACGTTAAGTGCGTGGGTATGAAATTGTGAACGTTTCACACTCTATTAGAACAGAGCGACATTATAGGTATGGAAATAATTGTTTACTATAATGACTATTGAACCGCTGGCTGCTTTTACCAATGTGTGATTGTCTCTCATTGATGCGACTTAAACACTGAAAACTTTTGCTAACCTTACCTAGACACCAGCTTTGCATTTGTTCCTTGTCCTCTTAACTTTTCTGCCCTTCTTCTCGCAGGGTTCAAAGCGTCTTCTCAGATCAAACGAATACGTCCTCCCTCCCAGCGGGCTGATGGAGACAGACCTGGAGCTCACATTCTCACTACAGGCAAGTACTTTGTGTTCTAGCAGTGTTTTTGTGATGGAAAAAAAACACATTCAGTTGGCCCACCTTGGTAAATTAGTCAAAGGAAAACAAATAAATACACCTGAAAAAAGTTCTTACCTTTAGTTTCCCTCCTCGCGTTATTAGGGTAGCACCTTAAAATGTTTTGGTGTCATTTCCTGTCAGGTTTACAAATTTTACTGCACAGTATACAGATTTGTTGAAATTAATAATACTGAGAGACAAGTTTCAAAGTTTCAAACAGCATTTTGGTATTTTCCATTAATTATTGTTATTAAAACATAGTTTTATGGATTCAAATTCGACTTTTTCTTCATGCTTTGTTTCAAGTAGGTGGAGTTAACATTTCCTTTACAAACGTTGAAAATGTTTGCACCAGAACCAGGGTTAGGCCAATACTTACAGTTTATTTATATTATTTGTCCTTAGTAAAGCTGATTTAAAGTCAGGCACATTCTCGGGCAGCCCGGTGCTGTTGCAGAATTTTTTTAAATGTATTTTTACATTAACTAATAACATCTGCATAATAAATACTCTAAATTTACTTTATTTAGGTGTCTGACTTTAACACTGAGCCATGCACAAAGTTAAGATTTAGCAGTTAGTTAAATTCAGAGTTCAAAAACTGATTCAGCCTCAGAAATGTTGTGCGTCAACTGATGTTATCATTTTAGCATGAAAATGAGGTGGAAAATGTCTGAAAATCGGCCCTTAAAAACCAGCGTAGGTACCGGATCTGCTCGGACTGCGGGACGGCCAGATCGGCTCAGGGTCCTTCGCCTGCAGATGACGTCACACTACGACAGATCCACTCAGCATCTCTTTTGTTGACATTGTTTCACACATAGATTTTGGGAAAGAGTTTAGCAGTTTTTAAAATACCGCCTAAATTTTTTCTTTATAACTGTAATTTTGTATTAAAACACCATATTGTCTTCATTTTGTAAAGAATGTGAAACGACATGAAACCAAATCAGACTGTGCCATAAAGCACAACAGTTCTTCTATGTGAAAAGTTTTAAATGTATTTGCGGCCCTTTTTGTTTGTGCAGTTGTGGAATTCTTCTGTATATTTTGTTAGTTCTTATGTAATTGAATCTATTAATTTGTTCAAAATGTTGCTTTATCTTGGTTCAGTAAAGTTCTTTTAGCCCCATTTCATCAAATTCAAGAGCTACTGAGGGTCTCCGTTTAGAAATTGATGTTTTTGCTTTTACTTTACGTTTCCGTTGGAAATACAAACGTATTTAATTTTTTTAACTACAGGACTACAACCACAAATTTGTCCCGACTAATCAAAATCTTCAGTGTCAACGTGGTATTGTAACTTCTGTAAGTCCTATGTTCAGCCAGTCATCTAGTGTGAAGTCATCTGCAGATGCAGGACCCCGAGCAGATCCGGTACCTACACCGGCAGTACTTAACGGCATCGGTATTGGTGTTAGAACAACCAGTAACGGTCGACCTCTAATCAGATGAAATAGACAAATTGGAAAACTAAATTGTGACTAAAACTGCAAAGAATTTTTGTCAAAAGACTAAAACTAAATTAAAATGTCTTGTCAAAATTAACACTGCTTGCCTATGGAGTAATCCAGAGTCATCGGGGTAAAGGTTGGTTTGTGCGAGGTCCGCACAGCTCCGCGTGGAAAAGTTGCGTCATTTTAACAACCACGCCCCTCCACCGTGCCTCCGCACAGCCCAAACTTTCCGCACCGTGCACCTAAGAAATTTTCTAACCACGCAGACGGTCGGACGCAGAAAAACATGGCGGCCTGGCAAGAACTAGTATGGCAGAGGTTCGTAAATACAGACATTTGTATGATTCAGCTCTCAGAGATCACCGTGATCAACATGTTGTTAATAATTCTTGGAGAGAAATAGCTCGCACTGTCGGAAAAGACGAGGACACTGTGGAAAAATGCTGGAATGCCATTTTGTAAACAACAGTAATTTTTACTTCTACTATGGTGTAGTGTTGGATGCATGCCGTAGAGCTCCATGCTGCCCCGTTCAGTTTGGGAGAATATTGGCTCACCGCAGAGACAACCATAAACGCTGCAAGTTGTGAAGCACGTTCCATCCGCGAGCCGCATCACCAAGTGGAAAGTGAATGCGTCAAGCATAAACCAAGCTTAAACCAGCCAATCAGCATGCAGTTCATTCATTATTCATGTCCTGGCTAGAGTGGGCGGGAAAACCAGTCTCTCCTTTGTAAGGCTTTATTATTGGGTTGGTTGGCCATTTATCAGGGCTCCTGGACCATTTTGAGCCCCAGCATAGTTTTATGTGATATACACTCAACAAAAATATAAACGCAACACCTTTGTTTCTGCTCCGATTTTTCATGAGATGGACGTAAAGATCTAAAATTCATTCCAGATACACAATATTACCATTTCTCTCAAACATTGTTCACAAATCAGTCTAAATGTGTGATAGTGAGAACTTCTGCTTTGCTGAGATAATCCATCCCACCTCACAGGTGTGCCACATCAAGATGCTGATCCGACATCATAAGTAGTGCACTGGTGTACCTTATACTGCCCACAATAAAAGGCCACCCTGGAATGTGCTGTTTTGTCTCACAGCAAAATGCCTCAGATGCCACAAGCATTGAGGGAGTGTGCAATTGGCATGCTGACAGCAGGAATGTCAACCAGATCTGTTGCTCGTGCATTGAATGTTCATTTCTCCACCATAAGCCGTCTCCAAAGGCGTTTCAGAGAATATGGCAGTACATCCAATCGGCCTCACAACCGCAGACGACGTGTAACCACACCAGCCCAGGACTTCCACATCCAGCAGGTTCACCTCCAAGATCGTCTGAGACCAGCCACTCAGACAGCTGCTGAAACAATTGGTTTGCATAACCAAACAATTTCTGCACAAACTGTCAGAAACCATCTCAGGGAAGCTCAACTGCATGCTCGTCGTCCTCATCGGGGTCTTGACCTGACTCCAGCTTGTCGCCGTAACAGACTTGAGTGGGCAAATGCTCACATTCGATGGCATCTGACACGTTGGAGAGGTGTTCTCTTCACGGATGAATTTCGGTTTACATTGTTCAGGGCAGATGGCGGACAGTGTGTGTGGCGTCGTGTGGGTGAGCGCTTTGCTGATGTCAATGTTGTGGATCGAGTGGCCCATGGTGGTGGTGGGGTTGTGGTATGGGCAGGCATCTGTTATGGACGAAGAACACAGGTGCATTTTATTGATGGCATTTTGAATGCACAGAGATACCGTGATGAGATCCTGAGGCCCATTGTTGTGCCATACATCCATGAACATCACCTCATGTTTCAGCAAGATAATGCACGGCCCATGTTGCAAGGATCTGTACACAGTTCTTGGAAGCTGTAAATGTCCCAGTTCTTGCATGGCCAGCATACTCACCGGACATGTCACCCGTTGAGCATGTTTGGGATGTGCTTGACCGGCGTATGTGACAGCGTGTACCGGTTCCCACTAATATCCAACAACTTCGCACAGCCATTGAAGAGGAGTGGACCAACATTCCACAGGCCACAATTGACAACCTGATAAACTCTATGCGAAGAAGATGTGTTGCACTGCATGAGGCAAATGGTGGTCACACCAGATACTGACCGGTTTAGAGTCCCCAGACCCCCAATAAAGCAAAAAAACTGCACATTCCAGGGTGGCCTTTTATTGTGGGCAGTATAAGGCACACCTGTGCACTACTCATGATGTCAGATCAGCATCCTGATGTGGCACACCTGTGAGGTGGGATGGATTATCTCAGCAAAGCAGAAGTTCTCACTATCACACATTTAGACTGATTTGTGAACAATGTTTGAGAGGAATGGTAATATTGTGTATCTGGAATGAATTTTAGATCTTTTAAGTCCATCTCATGAAAAATCGGAGCAGAAACAAAGGTGTTGCGTTTATGTTTTGTTGAGTGTATAATGGCTCAAAGAACAATGTCCACTTGTAAAAAATAAAAACTAAACAGGCACAGCAAATAAAAATGTCCACTTTTTGAAATCCATGAGATAATACGCCATAACACTTTAACAAAGTTTGACTCCTTAGAAGCAGAGTAAAAAGAGGAGTAGCTCCAGAATTCTTCTTATTGGCAACCGTTTTGGGAAAAACAGTCCATTTTAAAGTAAAACCTTAACTTACAAGGTAACTTCAAGAAGTAGTTGTAGACCCGGAGGGTGAAACAAGTCGACGATTTTGCTGTCAGAAACCGTCTAGTCAAGACGCGCTCTAGCTTCTGGCTACAGGTGGGTATGGAGAAAAGGGGCTGTGGATGAAAGATGGACTCATTTCCAGCTCTGGGTCTGACATCTGAGAATATAACTACCATAATTTCCGGACTATAGAGCGCACCCCATTGTAAGCCGCACCGGGCTAAAAGCCGCAGATATCTACTGGATTGAAAACGTAGTCTAACTGAACGTAACTGAGCTGATCAGTATCAAACAAAACAGAAAAGCTATTGATTAGTTTATTCATCGTCCTCCTGCGCTCCGAAACCACTGAAGTCCTCTTCTTCAGTGTCGGAGTTGAACAGCCTCAGAAGAGCTTCGTCACACACCTTTTCTGTGGCGATGTCCGTGTCGCTTTCCTTGTTGCTGTCATCATCCCGGGGTGAAGCTGGGAAAACAAGCAGCGCCGTTTAACTGTGAAAGAAATCCTCCTGGGTGCTTTCCGTAGCACTCCTTTAACCATTCCTTCATTAGACTTTCCAGCATCCATCCTTTCTGGTTGACTAAAGCCGCACCTCATTGTAAGCCGCATGGTTCAAAGCGTGGGAAAAAGTAGCGGCTTATAGTCCGGAAAATACGGTAAATGTAAACGACAGAAAGGGCATTTTGGCAAAGAGGTTTCTGTACAATTCATGCACTGAATGCTTTAATGCTTTAGACAAGTTTGGACATATTAAATGTACTGAAATCTGACTATATTTCTTTTTTATATCACCAGTACCCTCATTTTCTTAAGAGGGATGCCAACCGGCTACAGATTATGCTGCAGAGACGGAAACGTTACAAAAACCGGACCATCCTGGGCTACAAAACTTTAGCCGTAGGAGTGATCAACATGGCTGAGGTACGGTGCAGCGGCTCACTGCTTTCCTTTCAACTTGTCTTTGTCTGCTGTTTCTCTATCGGACCATGTCATTTTGCTCTGAGGTTGCTGCTTCTGACAGCAAACAGCCACCTTGTTTCTGCGCGCCAGAGAGAGAAAAAGCTCCTGTGATTCATTCTCCTCACACGCTGCGGTGTGAAATTATGGACCATCTGTTGGTTCCTTCATATAGGGTTTTCTAGAAGCGGTGCCTTCACGCATGCAGACATGTTGAAATAATACTGCTAGTTTGAATAAAATCTACATGTATTGACTTTACTTTTGATCCCGTACCCTGAAACGACGTGTTTCTCTAACAGTCGGCGTCGCTGCCACCCTGCAGAACTAAAGCGCCGTAACGATTTGACGATTGACTGGTGGAAATTTGGCCTCACACAGCTGATGTAGATCGATGAAAACCGCTCTCTGAACCAAAATAGCAAACTCGTTATATCTGCAGAGGAGATGCATGAAGGCAGACAGTGAAACGTTGATTGCATGTGCCATCTTGATTTGGAACAATACAGGTGCTGTCACTCCTTTTTTTTTCTAATTACTGCAGCAGATGTGCTGTCCCTCTCCCAGTCAAAGTTATTTTCCACCAGCCTCGGGGACGGGAATTGATTGGCATCTGAAAACAAGACTAATGCGCCGTTGTGTTATGAAATACCACTCAGCCGTGTTTCTGTGTCTGCTGCTGAGAAACGACCCACGTTAGCTAATTTGGCCATTATTGCATCCTGGTGGGTAATCTGCAGTAGAATAAACCCTCCTGTGTCCCTGTTCTGGAGCTATGCGAGCGCCGCGTAAGAGGAAGTCACTTATTGGAGCCGTCAAGTGCACCCCTGCCAGCGGCTGAGCAAAATGAGCCCACTCCCTCTACAGCGACTCATCAAACTCCAGAGAAAAATGACAAAGAAAGCTCATTCTTTGTCATTTAATTCCAAACGGCTTATTTAAACCACGTCTCACAGTTGGACGGGCTAATACGAGCCGATTGGCTTCGGCTCGTTAAGGCGTTCAGATTGGAAAAGCAGTATTTTTCTAATGAAGGTTTATTTACAGATGTGTGTCTAGTCAGCTTGTAATCTGCCGTTAGACTCTTTTAATGTCAGAACTGTGAACAGATGGATTTTCTCTTCTAGGGATGAAAAAAGCATTTTGTGATTTAAGTGCCCAGCCTCCATGTTGAACTGTGCCCAGGTGATGCAGCACCCGACTGACGGGGGCCAGATTCTAGGTCTCCATAGCAACGTGAAGGACGCACCAGTGCGTGTCGCAGAGATCAGCGTTTTCTCTCTGTCCAGCCAGCCCATCGACCACGAGGACGGCAGTGGACAGGCTGGCCGCAAGACCAAAACCTCAGGTGGGCGCTGCTCGGCTTGACCCAGCTGAGTTCTTGGTGTTGTTTCAGCCTTCATCCCAGAGTCGGCGCTCCCCGCTGTGGCCTCTCTGCCCACTCCTCCCTCCTGGCTCATGTTTCCTAACTGAGGACAGAACAAGCCGTTAATCCAGGGACATCTTATTGCCAAGGATATGTTATTCTCTTCAGCTGTGGCTGTAACGTTGATGTGAGAGTTGAACAGATGTTGGGGCTATTGGCTTACAACGCTCTAATTCTGGACTTGGGATTTGGGTGGGGTTAGGAGGCGGGACGTCAGGTCCAGCTTGTGCCGTGGCGATCCGCCGCTCTTCTGGATGTTATTAAGGAGGCCACTCAAACACAACAGATGAGCTCATGCACCAAGCATTAAACGAGTGTCACTGTGAATGAGGAAGGGAAGAAAAGATGTTTATCTTTCTTCTGTCTTTAATGGCATCCATCCCACCTAGTAACACAGAACAGGATCCCTCTCAGGCCTCAAGATCCCTCTCAGTATTTACCGATGACAGTTAATGATAGCCTAGCGATCTAGACCAAGTTCTTGCTTTGAAAAGTGTGGTTTAGGAACGCTCCATTGCAACCTCCGCAGCCCCTTGCAGCTTTCTTAAAAAGTCTTAAATTAGCTTTTCCAAATTTAAGGCCTTAAAAATCCTTAAAAATGACAAATAATCCTTAAATCCAGTTTCCAAAGGTCTTAAATTACCAAAGACCCAATAAACAAGATTTTTTTTATTTCTGTAAAAATTTCGTGAATTTCTAGTTGGTGTTCAGCATTTTTTGTGTACGATGTTGGCGTAAGCGGAACCGTACACATTCAGTTGGTTGTGAAAGGGGGCTACTTTTAGATGAGCACATTAGCTGTTTAAGCTAGTTGGAGCTTGCACCATGGGGAAGTGCAAGTTTAATGGTAACTGGATGGCTAATCCCACGTTCACGACGTGGTTAGCGCCGGTTCCAGGCAATAGCTGGAAATTATAGCTTAAATTTATTTTTAAAAATAGCTTAAATTTGGTCAAAGTGGCCTTAAAAAAGGTCTTAAAAAGTCTTAAATTCGGCTCCCTTAAACCTGCAGATACCCTGTATAGGGGTTTCAAGCTGATAGAGTGCTGTGATTGGTCCACAATGGTGGGCCAATCATAGCACTGTATCCACTTTGTGGGCCAATCATCTGGTGGGCGGGATGATGAGACAAAATGGAACAAGATGGCGACATCTATTCATTACATCAATTCTGGACCATGTGGACTTGGGCTTCATTAGAATCAGGAGCAGATGGATGTTTTTAAGTCCTTTATATAGAAAAAGGATGTATTTTTGCCTTCTTGCATGAGGCTTCCAGACCACTGCAGCGGTTTCACTTCAGAAACGATTTTATTCCTTTTTTGTAATTTTCAAAAATGAAAAATAACACAAGTTCTTCAGTTTAAGGGTTGACTCAATTTTGCAGCTCTTCAGAAATGATATTTAGTTGGAGAAATGGTAAAAATGGTTCCCTTTGTCATAAACGCAACAGACTCCCTGAATTAGAAGAAATTATTTAATCTGTCCTAAAATTTACAAGAAGAAAACATCTTGTCGTGTAAATAATTAACTAAAGTAAATCAAGATAAACCAAGCTCATCAGTAACATCGTTAACGTTATCTTTAATCCAGGGTATCCGCGGGTCCTTAAAAAGTCTTAAAAAGTCTTAAATTGGCTTTTCCAAATTTAAGGCCTTAAAAATCCTTAAAAATGACTAATAATCCTTAAATACAGTTTCCAAAGGTCTTAAATTACCAAAGACACAATAAACAAGATTATTTTATTTCAATTTTCATGAATTTCTAGTTAGTGTTCAGCATTTTTTGTGTATGATATTGGCATAAGCGGAACCGTACACATTCAGTTGGTAGGGGGCTTTTTTAGATGAGCACATTAGCTGGTTAAGCTAGTGGGAGATTGCGCCATGGGGACGTGCAACTTTTATGGTAACTGGATGGCTAATCCCACATTCGCAATAGCTGGAAATTATAGTTTAAATTTAATTTTAAAAAGTAGCTTAAATTTGGTCAAATTGGCCTTAAAAAAGGTCTTAAAAAGTCTTAAATTTGGCTCCCTTAAACCTGCAGATACCCTGTTAATCATATCTCTAGCAGTTTTTCTCCTACTTGTAATTTAAATAAGATTTTCTGAATAAAATTCAGTGCTGAATGTAATTAAGCTCCAGTCTAAACACAGTCTGTCAATATTTCAGGGATCTGCTCCTCCGTTAGACCTTCGTCGGGTCCAGTCTGGTTCATTATGATGCCGTTTGAAAAATGCCAGACCTCTCTCAGTATTTTGACATGTCCACATGTTTTTCCTGCTCTACCTCAGACCGCTCCCCTGACATGGATAATGATTCAGAGGACGATGACGACAGCTACTCCTCGGAGCAGGAGGCCAGCGATGACGCTGTTCATGCCCAGGTTGGTGCCAGTATATACCTGGGTCCTGACAAAACTCCAGTTTCCTGTGCTGTCTGAGACAAAAATCCTAAAACACAAAATTCTGGATGACCATGGGAGACATTTGGGGGTTGTGCTCGTTTATTTTACGCTATTTAAAGTGGAATAGGAGATGTTTTCTAGCAAGCAATCTACTTTCTATGAATGTACACAATCCTTTTTTTCCTTTTTTTTTCTTCCTTTTTTTCCTTCTTTTGAATGTTCACAATCCAAAGGTCCAACGCTCTTTCTTCAGGCTTTTCCCCTTAAGCCACACCTCCAGAATACAGGAACACACAATGCTTTTTACAGAGGGTTTAGTTTTACATTTTCAACACGTTGTCTCCTTTTCTGCCACAAGCTAATATAGTGTGGAGTGTTCACGGTGAAATGTTAGGTAGTTTTTAGCTTTCTTGGTTTGTTCATAGCTTCGAAATAAAAGCAGTGCCACCACCAATCTGGGAAAACCCCACAAACATCAGGTCAAAACTTCCAGAACCAGTCCCGGACCTCCTCTCAACCGCTCTCGTCTCTGCCCTTCCGGCGCCACCAACATACACATACACGTTGCCAAGCCAACGGCCTGATGGAAGGCTCTGCCAGCTGACAGAGGACAGGCTGTGTTGGCAGACAACAGGTCCATCACCTAAATGTTTCCCAGCAAGAACAGAACCAGATTCTATATAAAAAAAAAGGTGAAACAACTCCTTAAATAAAATTTGCAAACGACAAACTGAACCAAATATTCTGTCCAGCACGCTAGGCAGCTTCTCTCCAACATCAATCAATCAATCAAAGATACTTTATTAATCCCAGAGGGAAATTAGAGTTTCAGTACACACAATTCAGAGATCAGACATACATGGGCAAGACACATGACAAGAATTGGTGACTGTGGTCATTCGCAACCCTGAGTCGCGCTACCTTAATAGAGATAAGAGGGTTACATGAGGATTGGTTCAGGTGGAGGGAAAAAAGGCACTTCAGAGCTACCCTCCACAGGGAGGGCAGCTTTGCTCTGCAAAAAAACACCTCAGACAGAGATGCAACAGACTTCAGACAACACAACATAAGTGTCCACTAGGTGGGGTGGTGGGTTGGGACTATCCCCACTTCAGTTCCTGCAGCCACGATAAGCAGTGCCTGTCACCTCAGTGTGGATAGGGGGAGGAACATTGAGGGTTGGAGGGTTGCAGTGACCCTGGAACGTTTCAGCGGCCTTCCCGCAGTCCCGCCCAAGCTGGGATAGGAGACAGAGTTGAGTTGCCATAGCGACGGCACATTCCACACATCTTCTGAGGGGGAAGTTTTCGTTGGAGCCTTGCAGGCTCAAGGGCGCCAGATTCTGATTAGAAATTGTTTTGGGGCCAGACAGAGATAATTTCCTCTTTGTTTTAGAGTTCCTTAGTCCTCAACCTCTCAAAATCCCAATAATGGACATTAAACTATCCCAATCTGTGCTGATTCGTCCACTCTATCCTTGATGGCATCCATCTTTTGTGCCAATGAATGAATCTCGGCCAAAGTCCCAAGCTTACGATTCATCTCAACAATTATGTGAGTCTGTGAATTCACAGCGCGGTGCAAACTATCTCTGAGCTCCGGGATCAGGCCAATATTCCTCGAAAGCTCGTTAATTTTCTGGTAAGCCAGGTAGCCTCCAAGGCCAATGAGCAGGAAACCTGTTCAGCTGTCCTGAGCCAAGAACACATGATTTGAGCACACGGAGAGGTTTTTTTGGGGGGGGGGGGGGGGGGGGGTATGGATGGATGTGGACCCAAACATTAAGAACAGGACGTTCCCGTTGATTGAGGCTTTTCCACGATGGTACATTTCAGAAAAAATTTAAACCTTTAATTTTTGACAAAACGCATCATTTATCGTCGATATGTGAAGAGCATTTCAAGCAATAATGTAAACAATGCCTCAGCAAAAAATCTCCCACTCCACCCTTAATAAATAAAATCCCGTTTGGGATTGTTTAGTTTATGTGGTTAATGTGTTTGTTTGAATTCCAGGACATGTATGATGAAGACGATGAAGTCAGGAAGCCCAAGAAAAACCGGCGAAAAATGATCCGAACCACCTCCATGACCAGGGTTGGTCTCCCTCACACACACTTCGGCCAAACTGAGCTTTATGTTTGCCAATCATTGGCTGAGAATAACTGTAGACCTGTGCGTACTTTAGCGTGGACTTTTAGGAGAAGGAACACGGCGTGTTCATTTGTTTAAACCATTAGGTGGATGAGCATGTAAATGACCACTGGACTGGTTCTAGTGGTCTTCACATGCATTAAGTGACCCAGTGAACTGGGATGATGTAAAGCCCAGCTGTTATTGTGGTCTTGATCTGAATTATTTCTCTCATTATCAGCCTTTTTTGTCTCGTTGCAGCAACCTAACTTCAAGCAGAAGTTTGTGGCTTTGCTGAAAAGGTTCAAAGTCTCCGATGAGGTGAGTTATGAATAGATCATTTGCTTTTTCTTTCAAGTGGGACATTTATTGTCAAAGAGCGTTTGTTTCACGGTGCTCCTCTGGAATTCTTTGACCCCTCTGCTATGAAGTTTCCAGTTAGCTGTGACTCCTGAGGTTATTAAATAGCCGATGGGGCAGCAAAACATGATCTCAGTATCGACTCACTGAACTGCTGCATGGGAGTGAATGCATCGCTGTCAGGAGGAGAATCGGGAATAAAAATCACTGTCACACTAAAGCTGCAGGTAGAACTGGGTCATAGAATAGTCTTACGGTTATATTTGAGCGATTTATCACAATATTTTATGAAATAAAGCTGAATGATAAATGACCCGCACTTGTTTAGTGCCTCTCAGAGGAAGGACTCCAAAGCGCTTTACACTACAGTGCATCATTCATCCATTCACACACTGGTGGCGATGAGCTACGATGTAGCTACAGCTGCCCTGGGGCGCACTGACGGAGGCGAGACAGCCGAGCACAGGCGCCACCGGTCCCTCCGACCACCACTAGCAGGCAAGGGGGGTTAAGTGTCTTGCCCAAGGGCACAACAGCAGAATTCTCTGTCCGGAGCCGGGATCGAACCTGCAACCTTCCGATTCCTGGACAACCTGCTCAACCTGTTGAGCTACTGCTGCCCCTAAATCACCCTCATTCCCTCTAAATAAAAACAGTTTTTTATTTATCACCTGACTGGGAATTTCTTAACATGTTTGATGTTGAATCACGAGGCAAAGTGGGAGGTGATGTTAGGACAAGGGTGCTCAATTCTGGTCCTGGAGGGCCAGTATCCAGCACGTTTTAGAGGTTTCTCTGCTCCAACACGCTAGATTCAGTGGTTGAGTCACCTGTGCAGCAGCTCATGAAGCTCCGCAGAAGGCTGTCAATCCGGTGTGTTGAAGCAGGAAAACATCTGGAACATGCAGGACACTGGCCCTTCAGGACCAGGATTGAGAACCCCTGGGTTGGACCAACCCTGACTTATAAATTGACCTTATTGATGTATTGATGTGTCATAATTGGGTCAAAATTAGGACGTCTACTTACTTTTAAGCTGTTAGAATGAACCTAGTTTTTTAAAAATAAAGTGAAACATTTGCTTTATTGCAGGGCTATTCAATTCTGGGCCTGGGGTGCTGATATTCAGCACGTTTTAGTGGTTTCTCTAGTCCAACACACTAGATTCAGTGGTTGAATCACATGTGCAGCAGCTCATCAGGGCCTGCAGAAGTCTGTTAATCACCTGCTGATTGAAATCAGGTGTGTTGAAGCAGGGTTAAATCTAAAACGTGCTGGATACCGGCCCTTCAGGCCCAGAATTGAATCGCCCTGCTTAATTGTCACAATCTGCAAATATCAGTAGTAAAACACACACACACACACACACACACACACACACACACGCTGTAGGGTCATGAAATGTCCTGTTTTTGACCTAAAGGTCATGATCTGCTGCGTCTGCTCGAGCAGAGACATAAAGTCTCTGACAGCCTAATCTACATGAGATGGTGACCAAGGTCTTTCATGCACTCTGCTCCTCTGAACTGCTTCACCTCTTTACAGCTCAAGACAAGACGGAGAATTCTTTTGATAAACACATCATCAAAAAACTTTGTTATTACCAGTTATAATGTGAGCCCATTGTTCAGTCAATCTGTGAAATAACAATGTAATTACTTGATATTCTAATCCTGTGATCAGTAATATTTTACAAGTTATTATAATCTTGGACAGCTGCACTTGACACGTGATGACACGTAATGCTAAAGTCACACGACACATTTCCTTTTGTCTGATCCAATCAGAACCTTCGTTTCTGGCTAGGCGTGGTTATCTGTGGTGTTTGTATAAACCCTCTTTTGCATTTCAAATTCTGATTCACCAGTAAACCAACATTTGACAATTATAAAAACTATCCCACGCCACCTTTTCTTTAGTTCAAGCGTTCTAGAGAAGTCTCAGACCGGCCATCCGGACTTCCTCTTCAAACAAAAAGAACCTCGACAAGCTGGATAAAATCTGTCGCACGTTACACCTGACCACACGGTTCCTTCAGAATAAAAGCTGAACCTCATGACCCCTTCAGGGTCTCACTGACGCCAATAATAACCTGTCGTGGCCTGGAAGCATTCCAAGACTAGTTTGGTCGGCACCGCTGCTTTTCTACCGGCTTTGGTTCAAAGGAGGGTCCAAGAGGACCTCGACATTCTGGATCTAACGGAGGTTTCCCCTGGGGTACGTAGACCGACAGATGGCGTTTCATGTGTGTTATAAATCTCCGACTAAAGTTCAGAGCGAAGCATTCACTCCCACTCAGAACTAAATGCTCCTCCGGATCCTAAGGTTCTGATAACAACATTACACACACACACACACACACACACCATCATCTCACGTCTAACTCCACCTAGTCCATCAGTACACAGAGTGTTTAAGTTAGTCTTGTTTAAATTGTGTAGAAATAAATTTCTTAACTATTATAAACCTGACTCTCTCGCTTTCCTCGGAAAGTGTTGCTTAATCCCTGCAATAAAAAGTTCTGATCTTCTGGTTAAAATAGTCAAAGATCCACCAGATTGATGTATCCTAACTCTATGGAATCTCACATTTTATGGTTCATAAGTAAGATGTAAACTACCCATCGTTACACACGCACACACACACACACACACAGAGAGAGAGAGAGAGAGAGAGAGAGAGAGAGAGAGAGAGAGAGAGAGAGAGAGAGAGAGAGAGAGAGAGAGAGAGAGAGAGAGAGAGAGAGAGAGAGAGAGAGAGAGAGAGAGAGAGAGAGAGAGAGAGAGAGAGAGAGAGAGAGAGAGAGAGAGAGAGAGAGAGAGAGAGAGAGAGAGAGAGAGAGAGAGAGAGAGAGAGAGAGAGAGAGAGAGAGAGAGAGAGAGAGAGAGAGAGAGAGAGAGAGAGAGAGAGAGAGAGAGAGAGAGAGAGAGAGAGAGAGAGAGAGAGAGAGAGAGAGAGAATCTCTTAGATTAATTGTAATGTTAGGCATCTGTGGTTGGGGAATCAACATTGTATTTTTCTGGATGGATGGTTCTGGAAGCTCCAGGTGGCCCAGTGATCTTTTATCACGTTCCCTGTCACTAATCTCCTCCTTGTGGCTGGGTAATGTGCAAAGCTACCTCTCTATAAATACTTAGTCAGCAGCAGGAGGAGGAGGAGGAGGAGAGGCAGACTGTGTATCTGCTTCCCGCCTGCTCCGGCTCTTATGGAGTGGCATTAATCACCTGATTAGTCCAAAAGCCTGCTTGTGTGCAGCTCCTGTGATGCACTTCCCCGCTGTGCAGCACCTCATCTCTTGTCTAACATTCACCCACCTTTTAATTACCTCGCTCAGACCTAAACAAAGGATGCATTTAATACAAAGTTCTCTTATTTTATAACCCTCAGTGCTCTTTTCTTGGTGCTGCTTAATGCATGAGTCTCTGTGTGGCAGGTTCTGGACTCTGACCCAGTGGACCAGACCCAGGAGGTGGAGGAGGATCTGGACTTACTCTACGACAGTCTGGAGGTGTACAACCAGAGCGACAGTGGGCCGGAGATCGATGATAACGACAGTGTGCTGAGCACCCCGAAGCCCAAACTCAAGTATGTTTGTACACAAACGTTAACCTTGAGAAGGTCATCCGTCATAAACTCACTCGCTTTTTTGTTTTTACGATAGACAATGGTTCCACTTGTGGAGCTATATGATCTATGCTGTAAAAGAATTAGCTTGGTGAGCCATCCTACATATGTAAATATTAGGTGTGGGCATAGATAAAAAATGTTTAATCTAGATTAATCTGACTGTAATGTTGGAATTAATCTAGAATAATCTAGATTAAAATGGCTAGTTTGAAGTCTGCCATTCATAATGTGTGTGCTACCTAAGGAATGACTAAAAGGATGTCTTTGAGAACAGGTTTCCTAAGCCAGGTGGCACATTAGACCAGGGGCTTCTTATCTCCTGTTTCCAAAATGCTTCACAAATAAATAAAATTACTTCTAAAAACGATATAATTCCATTTAAGCAAAGTTTCACATTCAAAACTTATTTTAAAAAGTACAAAACCATCTAATTGTTATGATGGTCATTTTTCCAAACAATGCAACAGAAAAATTCTCACAATTATTAAAGCTGAAGATATTTTTCACAAGCTAAACGTGACAAACGAACACAATTCTAAACAGTTTGAACTTAAGTGAAAAATGTAAAAACAAATTAAATTTCTTTCTGCCTTCCTGATTCACTGAACCGTTTTTCATGGTTTATTTTTTGCTCACACAAGCCCCGGTCTTAACTCTGGTTATGACTGCAAGTACAAGGATGCTTTGGTGTGTTTTATTGGTGACAATATAAAAATTCGATTGAAGATTTATCCTTTTTCTCTGCCTCTTGATCAGCTGATCTGTGGGTCTCACGACTGCACAGCGTGGGGGGGGGGGGGGGGGGGGGGAGATTCAGACTCGGTTTTTATCCATGAGCCCTGTTGTTGCTTTGTATTAAAATGGGAGAATCAGCTGAAACAGGGGTCTGTGCTAGCAGGGTAGGAATTACACAGAGGGGGAGCCCAGTGAGGTTGGCCCCTAAAATGCCTTGATACAGCCCTGGGTGTGGGACTCCACCGGAGCCGTGACGGAGCCGTCAGCAGCACGTTACTGCAGCAGCACGTCATGGCTGCTGATAGGAACCGCTGTGGTCAGCAGAACCTTTTCCACCGGAGCCGTCAGCAGCGCGAGTCGGCCGCGTCTCAGGAGCAGCATGTCGCGGCCCTTACACGCCGGTTCTATTTTCTACGCGCTACGCCTCGGAAACGGGTCAGTAGGTCACGGTCATTTTTGGAGAAGGAAAAACAGGAAATCGGACGTGGAAACGGAGCGAAGCTCCCGAGATTTTCAGAATAAAGAAACGTACTGCCTTCCGGTTGCTTTACTTTAAAAAAAAGTTATCACCTAGCTAGCGGTCTCCTTTGTTTTCCCATAATGGACGACGAAAGGTTGATTACTGAAGTGGAGAAGTACCCAATCCTGTTTGATCCCAGTCACAGTTTTCATAAAGACAACGTCAAGAAGGATAACGCATGGAGTGACGTATCTGCGGTTTTGGGGCAAGATGGTGAGTTTATGCTAGTTAATAACGTGATTTTTTTTCTGTATGGACCTCTGTCATACAGAAGTCTGATGAAGTCACGCGTGATTTTGCTAATGTCGCGTGACTTCGTGCTCTGTCGGTGACAGCTGCTCCCCTGCTGCTTCGCGTCTCGTGGGAAGGGCCAAGCAGCAGCTTACGCGAGCGAGACGTGCTGCTGACGGCTCCGGTGGAAAGGAGGGGGTTTTGACGGTGATCTGAATTGTATCAAATATATAAATATTACATGCTCATAAATAGCCACGTTTACATGCGCATATTTAATCGGATTAAATGCTTGGTGCGTATGTACGCACGGCATGATCGGATCATTTCAGTTCGTGTCCATGTGAACAGAGATTCGGAAATTCCGATCAACCAAGATTTCAATCGGATTGAGGAAATTTGCCACATGAAAACGCAGCTAATGATTGCTCTAAAAGGGTAAAGCATGTAGTGGGATAAATCTGCCTTCCATTTCCTTTTCAAGCTCTTTGTTTTCTCTTTTGTGCGTTCATACTGCGTTTTTGTCTGTAATCCATTTTTTGTTCTTTTCTTACACAGTTCAGTAAAAATTATTTGTTTACTTACATGTTTCAGTTAGTAGTTCTAGCCATCTCCAGAGGTCGCCGGTGATGGTGACGTCACTTCCTTTTATCTCTCAAGTTCTTTGTTGTGTTATTTCATTCTTTGTCTGTTTTGCTGTCCCGTCTGCCTCTCATCTTCCTGCATCTCCTCTCAGTCCTACAGAAAAACCGTTGCCTGGCTTCCTACTCTTTCACCTCATGAGTTACTTTTTAACTAAGCAGAAAAAGTCATCTACCCACCGCAAAACAGCGGAGTGGGCCACAGGCGATCAGTTCTGCTGCAGCGAAGTGCGTCATGCTCGAATAAAAGACAGAAAGTACCAGCAAGAATTTGAGCAGACTTGAAGGATTGTGTGTTAATTATATATAAATTTTTTGGTGGCGTCATTTTGAGAATGTTTCTGTGGCCATGCGCAGGACACAGCCAGGAGCGCTTCAACGCTCTACGTCCTGGATGCTAGAAAGAATCTCCGGTATGCCGAGAGTCTGTATAATTAATGTAATATAGGTAGAAACTATATATTTTCGGGCTCCTCGTGGGTGTGTAAGTTAAGGCAGTGGAGCCTGTCACCCTTTCAGGTAAGCCGGGCTAGCTGCCGTTATTCAAACCCTGCATGCCAGGTTAACACCCCCCCCCCCCCCCCCGCAATGAATCTGCGTATTTCCACTTGAACATATTTGCCAAATTATTTGTGCAATAATCTGGTTTTTATTTTGCTTCCACTAAAAGTATATTACAGAAAAGGGACGGTGTATACATCCGAGCTAGAATATCAATGTGACAATCATCATAGCTTACTTAGTATGGACCCAGATCCCAACCCAACTTCGAGAATAGATTAATGGCGAGATTTTTTTATCGAGAGTTTAAGAGCGTAGCATTGACGCAGCACGTTAACGCCGATAGTGGCCCACCTGTAGTAAATATATGTTCTGGCCATGAACTATTGAAACGGCTCTCTTATGGGCAGAATTTTCAGTTTCTGTACGCAACTGGATAGCGCTAGGACCAATCAGAGCAACAAGCGTGACCTATTCATCGTCAGTGGGCAGTCCACTCTGTAGAATAAGAAAAGGGTTGTCATGGCGTCCAACAACGACTTCAACGAATTCTGCTGTCTAATAAATTGTTAAATTTAATAAATCGTTCAAAGTTAACGCCGAAGCCACCTTCAAGCAAGCACCATTCCTGAGCCGACGCCATCTTTGCTGTGAGTTTTCTCCGTCACTGCTCCGGTGCAAAGCCCACCCTACGAACGTAAAGCGCTCTGATTGGCCAGACACAAAACTGCTCAGACCAATGATAGACCTACTAAGGCTACAATAGAGCATGGCTAGACCGACCTGCAGAGCAAAGTCTTTCTGCTACTGCTACAGTTGGTCTAGATTTCTAGGCTATACAAGCACAGTTTCTTCTAAATGGAATGCAGCCCTCATTAACAAACCCGTGTTTTTCATGTTTTAAGTCAAAATGTCTGACATGAAATGGGCTTATTATTACAGCTGATTGCTTTTAAATACTATAAACCACAAGGCATGCTGGGAAATTCAAACAAACTGTAGCAAGAAAATGATTTTGTTTGATTTCATACTGACCAACCGTCAACTTAAACCATTATCGCCCAACAAAAATCCCACTATTGTCTCATATTTGATTAACTATTATATTTCCTATGATGTGTCCTCACCCAAGGTTGTGTGAAACCATGTTGAGCTATTTTTCTCAGAAGTTTCATTCATAACCAACCATCTCTGATGGGGCGACGGTGGCAGAGGAGTTAAGTGTCCATCACATAATCGGAGGGTTGAGGGATTGAGTCCCACTGAGTCTTTTGCAGTCATTGTGTCCTTGGGCAAGACACTACTGCCTCTTCGGTTATCAGACCTGTTGAGTCCTGCTACAAAAAGCCAATGTTGTACCATCACTGTCCGATTCTGGATAAATATTCTCTACAGTTTCCAAAATTTTAAACATTTTAAATCTGCTTGCCTGTTCTACAAAGTTACTCATGGTCTAGCCCCTCCACCACTGAATGGTTTTATTATTCAAAAACCACATAGGGACTCTTCCCGAGTAACTCGAGCTACAGTTAGAGGTGACTGTGAGCTCCCTCTTAGGCGAACAACATTTTCTCAAAATGTTCTGTCATTCCAGGGCTCGACTTTTTGGAACAGCATTCCTACTCAAGTGAGAGAAAGCACAAGTTTTGTTACTTTCAAAAGACAATTGAAACTGTGGCTACAGGAAACTCAAAGATGCAATCATAGATGATACTTTAATTTGTTTTTACTCTTGTCTTTTTAATAAAATATGTTCTTAACTGTTTTTTCTAAACGTATATTGTTGTCTGTCTTATCTCTTTTAACATTAACCTGCCAGAGGACTGCAGATGGAAATTAGCCCTAGGCTACAATCTGGCATTTTACAGTTGTATTACATAAATATGCAATGTCCTCTCTTTAAATAAAGGATTAAAAAATAAATAAACTTTAGCCGCCGAAGGGTCAAAGGGACTGGTGGCACCCGTCCTCAGCAGCCTTGCATCCATCAGTGTGCTCCAGGACAGCTGTGGCTACATTGTAGCTCATCACCACCAGGGTGTGAATGTGTGAATGACTGGATGTTTTGTAAAGTGCTTTGGGGGGTTGCAGAATCCTAGAAGGCGCTATACAAGTACAGTTTATTTACCACGGTCTAATAAACCACTGGATTGTTCTCTGGGCATTCAGGGTTGTGTCTGTTCAGTCGGGTAGATTTACGGCTCCTTCAAGCCGATCAATACTTCACGCATACTTAGGATGTAGTGTGTGTGATTTGACGAAAATCTCATCCAACTCAATCTTTTTTATTGTGACGATACAAATGGTTCTAGAATATTTTCAGTAAAGGTGAAAGTTAGGCCATCCCGGGTTTTCTTGCACTTCTGGTTTAACACGTTATTCCGAATAAATATGGTTCAACCGACTCATTGTAAATAGAAGGAAACGCATATTTAGTTCTTAAAAGCATATTTGAAATAGGAAGTGTTTTCATCACCAAATAGAAAAGAAATATTTTGTCTTTCAGGCCATTTTTTGAAGGGATGTCTCACTCAAGCTCCCAGACCGAGATTGGAAGCGTACACAGCCAGAAGAGCCAGCAGAGGGAACTGTCGTGTCCTGTAAGTCGATCGTGGACAAACCTGTTTACATTTAAAGTTGTGCCTCAGTTGTTTCGCTGTTACGTAAGGAAACTGGCCCGCTGTTTAAATGTCTGGCAGCCCTCTGTGCTTATTGTGGTCGAGGTATTTCCCAAAGATACCACAGGCAGGTTTGAGCCTGAGCTCAGTGCAGCCGCCAGCAGAAAGGGGCGGGGTTCGTTTAGTCCTTACCCCGTCTACCACTGCTGCCTCTCAGTATTTATATGGACCGTCACCACATGACCTTTCAAGAACCATCAACACACACATGCAGACACAACGATGCTCCAAGAGGAGATGGGGTAGAGCGATCCTGAACTTCTGCTCAGAGATTTATAGCTCATTAGAAGAGCCACAGCAGAGAGAGAGGCAGAGATGTTTATGAATATCAGGGAGTCCATTTTTTCTTGTAATAAAATAGTCCAAAGGATTTCACAGTGCTGCGCTGTCCATTTTCTTGTGGACAAACAGAACTTATAAACATATACACCAGAAGACGATGATGAAGTAAATCAGATGGTGCTGTAGGAGATGTTTTTCTGAAGCATTTCTTGCCATATTGCTTGAGATGCTCTTCACTTACTGATGAAAATCAATAAATTAATCTTTTTGCAGAAAGATAAATACGCTTGACCACCTCTGAAATGTAGAGATTGTCCCGTTCTTAATGACTGGCTCCTGATCCATCCATCCTATGAGCATCCCTCTCCCCTTGGCACAAACCCCTCCATGTGCCCGAATCGCACTTTCTCACTTTGAGCAGCTAGACAGGAAGTGAAGCCAGAGCCGGGTTGGCGCACAGATCGTTGGATACACAAATGGCTTGCTTGAACTGCAAAAAAACCCTCTCCCACCTAGAGGTGTGAATCTTCACTTGTCTCCCGATTCGATTACGATTATTGGGTCAACGATTCAATTCGATTCGATATCCCAATGCATCCCGATTATTTCATATTGATTTGTTTTCATCGATAAATAGAAGATGTCAGATAATTGCTTTTTGTTTTTTATTTTTTTATCTAAAACGTAATTGACACAACCTGCCATCCCTCAAAAGCTCTCCATTCACAACAGGTTAGGACAAAACATTTTAAACATTTAAGAAGATTTAACAAAGTAAAGCATCTGTTTCCTCGTTCAACACCACGCCTCAGGCTGAGAAAAACACGCTTAGCAAAAACTCACAAAATCTAAAAAAGTACTGAAAACCTACAGGACACATAATGTAATAATAAAATACATAATGGGTTCATATATGAGTGTTTCATGTCTCTGAGCAGCTCTAGAGTCCAATATTTATGCCACAGTTGAAGGGTGTCAGAAATAACACCAAATGAAATGTTTGACTTAGTTTGTTATTTTATTTGAACCCAGTGGTTCATTTCTGAAATGTTGGAGAATGAATCAAGTTCTGTTTGATGCAGAAAATAATAAAACATAAAACAAATTCTACACTTCCAAAAATATTTAAGATGTGTGTTTTATTCTTTCTGATAATAACCCCAGCAGAAGGCTGTGGGCTGGATTAGGATTACATTACCCAGCTGATGGATCTCCTTCACTAACCAGCTAACTACAAACCTTTCCTGTGTGACCCTCACCATGTGACCCTCATGTCCATGCTGTCTCTGGAGGAGCAGATAGGAAACAAGATCTCCTGTAACCTAAAATGAACCAAAGCTTCCTCCCAGTTTCTCTTTAAGCTGAATTTAACATCAGTTTATCTTCATGAAACAAAAGAATAAAGTGGAACAAGAACTTCTATCTTCTATTTCTCTCTCCTTTTAACTTCTCCGTGTCCCTAAATAAAAGAGACAGACGATCACGCTGCAGCCGCCATCATTGACCCCGCCCCCTCCCCAAGACCGGATCTCCCGACATCACAGCACTCGGTCTGATTGAGCGCTTCCAGGAGAAATAATAATTAAATTATGAAAATAATAACGCGTGTTTGGAGCATCGGTTTGGAGGAGCGTCCTCCCATCCTCTCTCTCTCTCTCTCAGTCGCTGATCGAGCGAGCGGAGCGCGCCGCGTGACAACCCGCTCAGTTAACTTAATTCACGGCCCAAGTCCAACAGAACCGGTCGGGCTGATTCGGTTCCGGTTCGGTCTCAGGTTACAACTCCAGCGCTCAGCCCTGCAGTACCACATGAAGGCGGAACCACTTGGTAAATGTGGAGGACGCTCACTCTGACAGCTTTGGATGCTGCGCTGGTGCCGTGGTTAAAAAAACAAAACTACATTCCACTCTAATCGATTATGGCGTACTCTTCTACGATGCAGAGTCGTTTATGTCCGCATCCCCATGCATCCATTATTTGATTATTTTCCTCAGCTCTAGTCCCCACTTTTACCTCCTGAGTAGGCATCCTGAAGTGAGAAGACAGTACCTTCAACCTGAATCATTTAGATTTTCTAACAAAGTAAAGTGATGTGTGTTTACCCTGCAGAGCGGAGATTTGCTGACCGTGGACAGATGTAAAGTGCAAGGAGGTCGATTTCAGGATGACAGCGTGGCAGACACAACTGCAGGGGTATGTTATTTTAAACTAAACACCGCCTGAGGCCCAGAAGGAGTTTCTGGATGGTCAAGTGTTGCACTGACAGAAACAGACCACAGAAGGATGTTCACAAAGAACGTTATAAAAGCAGAGTCTAAACTAACCCTCGCTGGTGCCGCTTTAATGACCGAATGTTCTGCTTTTCTATAAGAGATGTTTGTTTTTGGACCGGGGCCATAAGCCTGTTCTCATGGGAAATCATATCCTGGTTTTAGGAAGACGTTTTTAAAAACAAGCTTGTGTTTGATGATGCTTCTTTGTTTAATAAAAAAATATCATTGGGGTTATTTATATCACAGCGTCTGTTCCAGTGAAATGAGGAAAGGAAGTGATCGGTTTGACCAGATTAGTGGAAAATCTTCAAAACTCCTCTTAATTTTCCTTTTCTGTCTCTGGTTTAATGAAAGTAGCCGTATGTTCTGACATCACTGAGGGATTTAACGGCCTTCAGATCAAAGCAGCTAATGGAAAATAAAGCCATATAAATTCACATTGATGTTTCCCCTTATTCTTATGAGGATAACCCATCAGCCAGCCTTTGTTCAGACTTACAGAAAGTGTCTTGAGAAAAGTGGAGTTCATGTCAATAAATAATTTGACCTCAGAAAAGTTCAGCATCTGTTTTCTTTTTTAATAAATACGAAGTTTGTTCCTCGACTCAAACCATGTTTTTGACTTCAGTCCTCTGTGGAGTCGAGTTTAACACCCTAGGAGTCATCTCTTCCTCACATTTATTCCCTTTCAAGCTTTTACACGCTTTCCTTCGTGCTCCATCCTCCCACGTGTCTGAGCAGAAGCAACAAGGGAGGCGGTATGCAAGGGCAGGCAAAACAAACATCACGGTCGTCCATAATGGATCAGTAAGGCAGACCGAACCGCTCCATGCTGGACGAGCTGACTGATGAGGACAGGGAAAAAAGGCTGGTTGCATTTGTCGTCGTTTCCGTGGTGTTGGGTCAGGCTGGCCTTGTTCATCCAGCTGTGGCCCCTCCTCTGAGCACGGACCAGCCGTCTCGGCTCCGCTCACCCAAACGGAGGTCATTGATGCTACAGGAGCCGTGTTACCCCAACCACCGGCTAAGACACCACCAGAGTAGGCTTGTGTCATTATCTCAGCCTCCGACGCTAAGCTCAGTTCCTCACCAGGTCAGAGGCTCCGGAAACTTCTCAGGTCTTTTGTGTCCTGGAGGTCTTGGATTTAAACCCACAGTCGGGTCATACCAAAGACTTTAAAAATGGGACCCGATGCCTCCTAGCTTGATACTCAGCTTTAAGCGGTAGGATTGGGGGGGTTAAACCACCAAACGGTTCCCGAGCACGACCGTGTCTGCAGCTCACCGCTGCCCCAGGAGATGGGTCAAATGCGAAGAGCACATTTCTCTAGTGTGTGACGGCTGATGGGACTTTAACATCATGGCGGAACACACCCAGACCTATGTTATTTGTGGAGGTAAAACATCGACGTCGCAAAAAGCGATCAAAGGCAGCAGAAAAGTTGTGTTGCTTTTAGCCAATCAGAGGCTAGATCTTTGCACGTCCCTAATATTAATGAATAAGACTCTTAATTCCATCATTACCCACCCCCAACTCCTTCCACTCGTTTCTACCCCCTGAAACAGGAGCGCCAGAGCTTTTTTCACACAGCAAACGACTCACACGGCATTCATTCATACTGGAGACCACACTGAAAAGAATGGGTGAATGACTCCTTTTGCACCTGTTTGACTCATGAACCAATGGGGAGAGTTTAATAAAACTCTAAATATAGCTACTGGATGTAGATCTACAGCTTATATCTGCTGCTTCCTGCATCCATTGGCTGAGGAAAGAAAAAAGATTTCTGAGTTCACTGGTTAAGCCGACCGTGGTGCATGTCTTTGATGTCACCTATCCTGTTTAGGTTCAGGAGCCGGAACCGGAGAACAGCGGTCCCACAGCAGGAGAGGCAACTAGCTGGGATGTCAGCGCTGAACGGATAACCAGCTCGGTTGGCAAACTCTGCAAAACCGAGTCGCAGAACCACATGTCTCCAAGGTAAACGGCTAATCACTAAATCTAGAAATAATCACGGGTAGGTACGTTCCGCCTTATGTTACCATCTGTTTTACATAAGCTGGACCGGAGTTAGTGTCTTTGACCCGTCATTTGGAATACGTTTCCCTTTTTATCATCCTCTTGAGTCTAGCTTATTAACTTCCTTGCTCTCTTCCTGTCGTGTTTTTTAAGCCACGTGTGTTTTTTGCTCGCAGCAAAGTGGAGAACCGTCTGCAGAGACGTCCTCGCAGCACCTCCATGAAAGACCGACAGAACTCCAAGGCTCAGAGCGACAGGACCAGCAGCATGGAGAGCGAGTGCTCCCCAGACTCCCGACAGATAGCACAGGTAGAGCTCGCACGCACCCGGCGATGCGTTCTGTGTGGGAATGCGCGGGTTTATGTCAGCGTTTGACTCTGTGCCTCTGGATTTCTCTCCAAGGTTCCCAGAAAGTCGGTGTACGACCAGCTGAACCAGATCCTGATCTCTGACGAACGCCTGCCCGAGAGCATCATTCTCATCAACACCACGGAGTGGCAAGGACAAGTGTGTCACAAATCCTGCTTACTTTCATGAGTGAACATTTACTCATTTAGGCACAAAGAGACAAAAGCGGGACCCAGTTTTGTTGTTGTTTATCGGGTCTTAATCCTGTTGGGGTCGCTGCTTCCTCGTGTCAATCCCTCGTGTCCCTGTTTCTGTACAGTATGTAGCCGACTTGCTCCATGAACAGGGCCAGCCCATTGTCTCCACCTGCTCAACTGCCGATGTTCAGGCTGCCTTCAACACCATCGTCACTCGCATCCAGAGATTGTGAGTCACATGCATACATGAACGCATGCATTAGAGGCCGTCTCTGGCTGATTTTCATTCCGCTGTGTGTGTGCATGCGTGCTCGCGAGTGTGTGTTTTCAGTGGTCTTTTTTTGCCTCAGCATCCATTGTTTGAGAATCTGCTCTCTTACGCACGATAAATGATTTATTTCTGCTTCCTTCTGCTCTTCAGTCAACTCTACGGTTGCTTTCAAGCCTTTTAAATCCCTAAAGCTTGGTTTATGCTTGACGCATTTACTTTCCGCGCGATGATGCGGCTCGCGGATGGAACGCGCTTCACAACTCGCAGCGTTTATGGTTCATGCGGCTCGTCTCTGCGGTGAGCCATTATTCTCCCAAACTGTAGGGGGCAGCATGGAGCTCTACGGCATGCATCCAACACTACACCATAGTAGAAGTAAAAATTACTGTTTACAACATGGCATTCCAGCATTTTTAACAGCGTCCTCGTCTTTTCCGACAGTGCGAGCTATTTCTCTCCAAGAATTATTAACAACATGTTGATCACGGTGATCTCTGAGAGCTGAATCATACAAATGTCTGTATTTACCAACCTCTGCCATACTAGTTCTTGCCGGTCCGCCATGTTTTTCCGCCTCCATCCGTCCGCGTGGTTAGAAATTTTCCTAGGTGCGCGTTGCGGAAATTCTGGGCCGTGCGGAGACGCGGTGGAGGGGCGTGGTTGTTAAAATGACGCAAAATGAAGCAACTTTTCCGCGCGGAGCCGTGCGGACCTCGCGGACGCGTCAAGCATTAACCAACCTTTACCGGTCTCTGATCTCAACATGTGTGGTTTAAAGATAATGCGGAGGATGTTTCTGAACGTCAGGAAAGAACTGGCCTCCACTTAAAAATAAAATAAGTGCATGAGAGAGAACACCTGGTTATCCTCGTGCACGCTCGGTTTACAAATGGCGGCCACCTTGCAGCACTTCTTCGAACCGTAATCTGAAATTCATTTCTCCAAATAGCAGGCCAAACTTTAGCTCACCTGTCGAGCAGAAAACTGGTGACAGAGGTGTTTGTGGGGAGCCCAACCTTCGCTTTCAGCGCACGCCATCGTTGTAAAGAGTCTCCTAAAAAACTCGGGTGTTTTTCCTCACTATGGAGGTCTTTCTCTTCTTATCGCGGACTTGCAAAAACTCTCGGCCATTTTCAAAAGAACCCGGCGAGAACGGCGAGGAATGAAGGCTATCGCTCTACACATAAACAGAATGTGCATGCACTGGAAGTGAAGACTGCCCAGGAACCTTGCGTGAATGGTTCACCAGAATGATTGACAGTTATGTTGACCAATGGTTCAGATGAAGAAAAAGATCCTTCGCATTACCTTTAACAAGTTTCATCATTTTAAAGAGGTTCTAGAACAACTTTGTTCTACGGCAGGAAACTCTTCTTTGAGGCTCTTTGTAACATATGAAACTTTGTTGGGGCTCAAAATGGCCCAGGAGCCCTGATAAATGGCACCCAACCCCCCCCAAAAAGCATGACTAAGGGAAGACCGATTTGCCCCGCTCACTCAGGTAGGACATAAATGTAAAATGAGCTGTGTGCTGATTGACCAGTTTACCCCGTTCTTTGACACCGCCTAAAAACTCCGTACAGCTTTGTTCAGTATCCAGATAACTCTAAAGGCAAAGTGTGGCTCTATCTGGCGTTTTGCTGTAATTTTGTTGGGTATAACAACAATAACGGACTGTTTTATTGACCATTTGCACCGACGTCACCTAATCACGTGGGTCCACCATGCTGGATGGCAAAAGCATGTAAACAGTGAGCGACACGAGTACTAAACAAAGGGAAAAGTAGAGCCTGAAATTGTTTTTGCGATCAAAACAAAACTCCTCCAGCATTCCTTCAACTAGTTCATGCCCAGTTCAGTTATCAGAAGGGGTAGCGCATCTAGCGGGGCTCATAGAGAGCGGTATGCTAACTAGCTTACCAACGTTAGCTTACCTTCTCTCTGCAGCTGTTCACCGATGTAAACATGTTGCTGACTTTGCCTAAATTCACCCCTCTGGATTTATAACGTTATGTTATAAACAGCGTTTCACTTTACACCAAAGCTGATTGTTAAAAAGTCCGGATCCCTACCAGCTTCTGTTGCTGGTGGTGCTACCGGGTTCAGCTGCTGCTCTCACACCGGAATGAGAAGATCTCTGAACGCCGACGCTCATAAATAAATAACGTCATTTTAACACACGTAATTATACATCGGAGCTTTAATATTGTTAGTAATTATCTCACTTTACACTACAGAGGACGGAGCGCAGCCTCCGTGGTGAAATACCATCCATCCATCAGGATTATCAATAACTCGTATAAACACATCACATTTATCCCTGTCCCTGTCTTCCTCGTGAAATAAATGAACGTTAATCTTACCCGGTAAAAACATGTTCGCTGCAAATCTGAGGCCTGCTAGTCCGCTTGATTGATCGCTGCGGTTCATCTCCGTCCTCAGTCTCCATCAAAGTTATTAAAACAACAAAACGAGTTGAGTTTACGTCCTTGTCTGTTAGTGCAGCCAACCACGCAGCAAGCTAAAACCATTTTACTGTCAAATCAACTAAATAAAAGCGATAAAAGGCTACAAACTGGCTTGTTTTGACTAGCTTCACTGGAGTTTCTATGGGTGTAAACGGTCTTTTTGCCGTCCATCATGGCGAAGGGGGCGGTCACATGAGTGGCGTGACGTCATGTGCAAAGGGTCAATAGAGAGCCTAAGTCACGCCGGCCCATCTACTTCCGGACCATGGGTTCCCCACTGCCAAAAAAAAAAGAATGGGAGTCTACGGAGCAATTAGGTATTTCCTGATCCCGTTTGATATGTGCCATAGATTTAACAAATATAATCCATGAATCTTGAAGACACATTTTGATGCCAAGAGAGCACTTATTTTGGACAGGCGGCAAAAGTTACTTCAGGATTTGTGTGAATGTACCCCGAGGACTCCCAACTTCTCATCTCACCAAATTTACGGCATCAGGCAAGACAAGAAGAACAAGAAAAAAATGGCTGCGAGCTAAGCTAGCTTTTTCACACATTTGCTGCTGCCCTGCATGTAGTACTGGAGTGTTCCACTAGGGGGCACAGTAGTGAACTCAGACCTGATACAGAACCATTTTGTGGGTACAGCCAAAATAAACATGGCATCTATTAGGGCTGTGTATTGGTGAAATTGTGGCGATACAGTACGTGTCATGATACGGGGGAGACAATACGAAATATTGCGATACATTCAGCCAGACAATATTTGCAATATTTTTAGACTGAACTTGTTGTAGGAAAATTCATTAAACAGTCTAAAATGATACGTAACATGTTTAACATGATAACCATGATAGAGGGGTTTACATTTTGGTGGTGGAAACCAAACCCATTACACACTGCTGCCAACTAGTGGTCGGTGTTTGAATTGCACCAAAAGAAAAGAAAATACACAAATGTTTGCATGTAAATTCTTCAAAAAATTCGATACACGGCTTTTGAATATTGATATATCGCAGGAAAAATTATCACAATATACAGTGATCCCTCGTTTATCGCGGTAGACCTGCGTTCCAGACCTGGCCGCGATAGGTGAAAATCCGCGAAGTAGGGACACCATATTTACAGTATTTATTTAACAGGTACGTATTCAGTATTCAGACTTTTAAAACCCTCCCTTTACATAGTACTGTATTTTTACTTGTTTTTTTTATAGTTTTATTACAAAAAGTGCATTTTATGATGAAATTGATGGGAAAAAAAACAGGAATTTCTTGATATTTCGCATAGAAAAATACCGCGAATCGGTGAATTTCCCTTGAATAAGGCTCCAAAGAAAAAATCTGCGAAGTCGTGAATCCGCGATAAACAAACCGCGAAGTAGCGAGGGATCACTGTATTGCCATATCAATATTTTCTTACATCCCCTAGCATCATTAGAAGAGATTAGTAACTGGTTAATTTAAAGGCAGCAGCGATGAAAGGCCTCTAAACCAGAGACCATGGCGACTGTGTCTCACTCATTTTGTCAACTCCGCCTACTGGTCACTCGTATATTGCAGCGTGCAAACACAACGCGCCAATTTCAGGCGACACGCACAAAAAACTCTTCAAATCAACGTAAGTTATGCGAGGCAGCCATTTTAAACATGCATACTCGTTAAACAGCGAGTCTATTCCAGGCCTTGGGCTTGCTATTCTATTCTATTCTATTCTATTCTATTAAAAGTCTGGATTGTCCTGGGACAAGGTTTTGCTTGTCTGTTTTTTTAAAGAGGCAGGAAGTGACGTGATGCTCTAATAAAATTTAATTGGGATAATTGGCATTGCTTGTGCACATCACCCAGCACGCTTTCAGGGTCTGAAACAGAAATATTTGGAAACATTTTCAACTCAAACATCTGATATGTATTCCTCACATCCTTTCGTTGTATTAACCCTTGCAGCTGTAACTGCAACGCACAGACACCCCCAACAATAAAGGTGGCGGTGGCAGGCGACCAGAGTTACCTCAGCACCGTCCTGAGGTTCTTCGTGGAGCAGCTGGCCAACAAGACCCCCGACTGGCTCAGTTACATCCGTTTTCTGGTGATTCCCATCGGTAGGTCAAATCCAGCCCGAGACACGTTCAACTATTAGAGCTGCTTCATCTCTAAAGGTTTTTTCTGCTCTCGTCTGTGTGAAGGCTCCCATCCCCTGGCAAAGTACGTGGCTTCCTTTGACAGCCGGTTCAACAGCATCTTCATGGACACGGCGTGGAGGGAGCTGTTCTGCAGGACGGAGCGGCCCACGTCAGGTGGGACTCGTTCGCTCTGCTAGCTGGCAGAAAGAGCAAGTCTGCATGTCTAATAATGTGCAGCTGACTTGAAAGGGAAAGAAACTGGGTCAGAGCACGAGTCACAGGCGGATGAAGAAAAAAATAATTTCTCATGGTTGCAGCAGACGGTCTTTTCTCGTCCCGCGATGATTCTGCCTGAACCTTTACACCAACGCTTCATGCCCACTCGCCTTTTCATTCCTAACAAGTCCGTAGGTTTCCGTCTTTGGGGATTGATTTACCGCAATTTATTCCTCACATGTAGAAGAGTCACACGCGTTGAATCGTCTACAACCAACGCTTTGAGTTTGTCTTTCCAAAAAGCATTTCTTCTCACATAGACTCCCGTGTGCGTGCATTGTGTGGCCCACTTAAACCACTTGTTGATGACATCTCTGCGTTCCTTCCTCCATCAGAAAGGCTTTCTAGTAATCGGCTGTTGATCTGACGCTAATCGACAGAGGCGTGTCTCTCTGCAGACAACATCGACGTGGCAGGGCGGATCGTTCAGTATCTGGCCGGTGCCAACGTGTCCCACCAGTTCCCCATCTCCGAAGCGATGCTCACCTACAAGCAGAAGAGGTAAAACTCTGAAGTTATTTCACACGTATGATTAACGTCCGTTTGCATGTTTGTGCTTCTTGTGCTCGGACCGTTGGTTCCTGTGAACGTCTTGGACGAGTGCAGGTTAGAATCAGCATGAATCGTGTGTTTGAAGGACTCTACAGGCTGGTTTGTCGTTTGGTTTCATATTTAAAAGCCTCACGCTTGATTATTCTGTCATAACCCGTCCGAGAAAACACGTTTTAGTCAAACACACACAGGTGCTTGAGTAAATGAGTCCAGCAGAGAAGGATTTAGCTTCTGCGTTGAAGACGTCCTGTTGGTTAAAAGCTTCTAGGTATGACCGTTTTAATGCTGTTGCATCCCTTCTCCCCCCCTTTCCCCTTTTTGATTTGCTTTCAAGGAAAAGAAGTTTGTATTTTGATTTTTATATCAGGTATTTAACTGAACTTTCTTTTTGTTTTGCCCTTCCTCCTCCTCCATTTGGCCTGAACTTCTCGCCGTGTCCTTAACAGTT
The DNA here is from genome assembly GCF_043380555.1 of Nothobranchius furzeri. Classification (NCBI taxonomy): domain Eukaryota; kingdom Metazoa; phylum Chordata; class Actinopteri; order Cyprinodontiformes; family Nothobranchiidae; genus Nothobranchius; species Nothobranchius furzeri. The sequence continues at coordinate 3,617,764 of NC_091752.1, forward strand.
CTCCTCACACTCGACTTCACTGTGTTCTGACCGTCTCTCTGGTTTGGTGTGGTTTTTGGTTCTTGTTTTGTTGTCTGTGTTGTTGCTGTGAAACGATCTGCCTCACAACCCTGAAAATCAGCATTCACAAAGCCGCGAAGCCACAAGAGGCGCTTGTTTCGTTGCACTCACACTTTGTTAAACACCGATGCTCCGTTCCCTAAAAGCATCTAAAAGGTTAAATGTACACGGCGCCATCTTTAGAAGTTTGAAGTTGGCTTACGTTAAAATAAAAACAAAACAAAAACAAAATAATAATACATTCCGATCCATTCTTACCTTCATGATCATCGACGTGTAGCTGAACTTTTCCCTTTTATTGCTTTTTTTATTTTTTGGGGTAGAAAATAAATAAGCAAAACCCTCTTTTTAAATATTATTTCAAATCTTGTTTTTTCGTCTTTTTTTTTTTGTCTTTTTTAATTGGTCAGAATGAGATACTTTGAGATGTTAAATAAATTGCACACAAATACACAATCTGGAAAAACAAACAGGAAATAAGAAGCTTTCCAAAGATAAATGTAAAACACAAAAATAACAAATACATTAATAGAAACGTGTCGCTTCGTGATTTCTGATCATCTTGAAACACACAAAGTCCACCGTCTACTAACAAACAAACACTTCCCAGAAGAATGTAACTCATAAATGAACGCTAACATTAACCAGTTTGCAGTGAAGTTATTGGCTTTTATATAATTGTTGTTCAAACCTTTTCTCAGTAAGTTCTTCTAGGCTTTTGCTTGGTTGCTACAACATGTGCAAGCTGTGTCTTAAAGTAAAATCTCTAGCAGGTTTAGCTTCAGACCGTGCTACCTGTTAGAGATCAGCTTTATACAATCACTGATTTCTGATCACAAGAACTGAAGGAACATTCTGACTTTTTGGATTAAAGTTTACGTCCTGCATCATTAAATCAACCATTTTATTTGTAAAGCGCCTTTACGGAAGACCGAGGCGCTGAACGTGACATGAAAACCATAAAAGGACGGAGAATAATAAAAGCAGAGTACAAACATTGATTAAAATGATAAAACGGAGAAGGTAAGAATCTAGAAACCATTTTATATGAAAGCCAAGCGATAAACATGAGTCTTCAAGCGACTCGTAAAATGACCTGTAGTGACTGATGAGCTAACGGCTAGTCCAAAGACCATGGGTCTGTCAGCTAGTGTTGTCAAAAAATCGATACCTAGATATAAATCGATACTGAAAGTGGTATCTAAATTAGATATTCCATCCCTGTGGTATCGATATTATGGACTATTATACACAGCCTTCTTCAAGTACACCGACACGCACGACAGCCAGATGCCGTAAAGCAGCCTCCGCCTCCCAGACAAACAGAAGAAGAAGAAGACGCATGGCTACATTGCAATTTCCCACGCGAGTTGTCTCCAATCCAAGTTTTGTCTGCCTAATAAATAAACAAAAACATAAACAGCAAATTTGGGAGGCGCTTCACAGCCCAACTTAATTAGCATACCAAGTCCGACACGTAGTTGTATATTCACGCTTATGTGCTTAAAGGAAACTCCCGTTTATTGCAACCCAGACTTAATGTCTAGCATGCAGTACGTTTGTTTACTCACGCTGACAACTTTGGTGCTACTTGGATTCCCCGGGGTATTTAGATCCATCGCCGAATCGCCGTCAGCGTATATCCATATAACGGGTGCGGACGGGCACCCATGGTGCAGCCTCGAAATAAGACATTATCTGCACCAAAACATCTTCATGTCGAAAGGTTTTGTTAGGAATCATTAACGTGATTCCCCTGTTCGTTTGGAGCGGGTCTGGGATTTCTAGGCGTAAACAGACTAGCCGCGGCTAATCTAACCGGCGCTTTTAATGACGTCACTGCCGTGCGCCAATCAGTTTTTATTGAGATTACCGGTAGATGTACCTTTGTCCTACTGAGGAGAAATTCATTTTCTCCCTTTATTGACCAACAGAGTTGTTCAAAAGTACAGAACAAAACATACGGCATTACATCTTATGACAAAAATGCACCTTAAACAGAGTTTAAGCAGCAAAACATCACTCTGCAAATAGTGTATATATAGTGAGACAATTCACGATTAAATTTTAAAGTGTTAACTTTCGCCAGTTTTTGTATGCATGTTTTAAAAAATGCTGATACTTGAAAAGGTTTAAGCACTTAATACACTTAATTCTTAACATTTAATTTTTGCAATATAAATTGAGGAATGTTATTTTTTGAATAAACTTGTTCAATAAATTGGTGTTTTTAAATAGTATCGAAATCGAGTATCGAGTTTTTTTCCCCAGTATCGAATCGAGTTTGAAATTTTAGTATCGTGACAACCCTACTGTCAGCAGCTCAGACCTTCTAACTTTCATGCAAATGCTATTTTATAAACTGTAAAACTGCCATAAATGTAGTATTATTTCATGGAAAGGGGGATAATGCGGACTTCCAGGATGCAACATTTTGCTGTTAAGGGTAAGAAAAGTTTCACATCGCATTAGAAGTAAATTCTATCCAGATAATGAAAATCCTGTAAATCTTGATCCGAGAGAGAGTTAGCTAAAGGGCTAGCTCACTTACTGAGTGTGTATCCAGCAGCCGCATCCTTTCCAGTACGCATTTTGAGGCCAATGTTACAGCGAAGTGAAAGGCTGTCCGAAATCGAAGGATACTCGAGTCGCATCGTTTACCCTGACTTTCGAGGGCGGGTCCAGCGTGTCCTCTTATGTGAAGGCTATCCCAGGATTCATTGTGGGCCAAACCGGAGATTTTTGTTCTTATAATCATGGCGGATGAAACTGGAGAAGGTTACAGTTTTAATTGTTGGTATTTTATTATCTGGCAGTAGAAGGAAAGAGGTTGTATTGCTTTTTTTTCATTTGCATATTTGTTCTTTAAATATATTTTTGTCAAAAAAAAAAAACTTAAAAAAAAAACTCGTATGAGTTGGTGACCCGACACTTATACTTGTATAGCGCCTTTCAGAGTCAGAGGACTCCAAAGCGCTTTACACTACAGTGTATCATTCACACACACATTCACACGTTCATGATGAGCTACAATGTAGCCACAGCTGCTGGGGGGCAAACTAAAAGAGGCAAGGCTTATTTTAGTTTTAACTACGTTGTAGCGCAGTCTCTGTTACTAGGCAACAAAACATACTCTGAGGTAAGGGCGGGAATACCATCCAAATTCACCGCTGCTCACTTCGGTTTTAATGGTCGAAGAAGAACTCGACCTACGTGGACCACTTAGGACCGGTTCTCACAAGGAAACCGCCTCTGGATTCAGACACAGCTACTCTCTAAGGACCGGTATTCTCTCGTGTTCTGGACGATGGCGTTCCCACAAACTGTAAACTTTGTGTTTGATGTTAAATGCGTTTGATGCATTTATTTCTATTCCAGATAATGAAATTTATTCCAACTTCCGAGTAGGAAAAATAAACTGTTTGAAAATGAACTAGTGATGCACCGACATGAGATTTCTGAGCTGATACCGATATTAAGATCACTGTTATGGCCGATAACCGATATGCTGACGTTAATACTTCTAAAATCAGCAGATTTTGTATAAAATGAAAATTATTAAAGCTGAATTTACGTTACGATGTACACACAACAGACACATTCACGCTTCTGAGATTATTTCATTCACTGTTCACACGACTAAACAATTACACATCCCCCACCACCCCCCACCCCACCCTCTGAAACAGGCAAACAAATAGAGACGAGATGGAAAAAATATTGGTTTCCCCCAGCGCTGTATAAGCAACGCGGCCCGCCAGGCTTTGCTTGCCCACCCGCCAGGCTAAGCGTCATGCCCCGCCCCCTCCCTGACCCTACCTTGTCCGCTGACACGAACGGCGCAACGAAACTAGAGCCCTCCATCAGTATCAGGTGATACTGGTGAGAAACAGCAACCACCCCACCCCCGCTCTCACAGAGGAGCGCTGCGGGATGAAGCGTGCCCCCCCCCCCCCCGATGGCCGGAGCTGCCAGGCTTAACTCATTTTCTGGGGGAAATCCTGGGTTCTTACTATCAACCTGGTTTTATTTATAGAACCGATACGATATGTTACAAAATGACTAACGTCGGCTGATACCGACATTGATGCCAATATGCTGTCCATCCCTAAAAAGAATGGCAAAGGGAATGAAAGTGCACCGTAAATAAGATGTTTGCTTCGGTGTGATTAGTACCTTTATAAAACTACAAGGACCCCCCCCCACCCCCCCCCCACCCCCACCCTCCAATCACACAGTTTGTCCAGAGGGGAAAGGAGTCCATGGAGCTGGGTTTAGTTTGTGAAACACCAAAATATTAAAATACAAACAGCTGTATGGTATCAAAGTTAGTTTTAGTTTCATTTGTAGTTTATAACACATGGTCTCCTCATCAGAGTTATTCCAGAGGGCCTAGAAGAGGATTAGGAGTCCATGGAGCCGGTTTTGTTTTTGCGTCATTTAGAAACCGTTGTTAAAGGTTTTCATATTGAAGAATTTTGTACAACACTACAATGAAAAACTACAAACAGTTGTATATATTGAAAAAATATCTATATTTAATAAATAAAGCGATTTAAATAATTAATAAGCACTCAAAGGTATCAAAAATTGGTACCGTTAAGTACCGGTGTCGATTCGTAGAAACCAGGAATTGGTACCGTATCGATTGAAATGTCAAAGGCACCCATCCCTAATTGCCGTAGAGCTCCTATGAAGGTGTTTGAGATGGAAACAAAAACGAGAGTCTTGGCTGTGCTGGGACTAGCCTTTAGCCTATCAGTCCTGAGATCGTTTTTCTCCACAAAGGAACATAATAAGTAATACAGTAATTATACTTAACTACTTTTACTGAACGAGACTCTCTAGTGTTCTGGTTGTAAGGAGCGGTCCTCTCATTCATCTCATCGTACCGTGACCCCCCCCCCCCCCCCCCCCCCAGAAACGATACCCCATTCCACCTGAGCTAGTCATGTGCCATTTGGGCTGCAATGGGACATGGTGCGAGTCATCCCTGAGCCATGATCCCCTCAGGAACACCTGGTGTTGGCCTGCACCTCTGGAGCGGTAAATGGTCCCAGCACGTCCTCACAGCTTCCGCTCTTTTCTGTCCACAGCCCTGACGAAGACTCCTGTCAGAAGTTTGTGCCGTTTATCGGGGTAAGAGTTGTTTTTTACGTGCAAAAGTCCCAAACATGCTTTTGGTGTTTCTCACTTAAACATGTTGTTTTCCTTTCAGGTGGTAAAAGTTGGGATTGTGGAGCAAAGCCTCTCAACGTCAAGTAAGACATTTAGATTTGATCAACATGCTAAAAACAGAATTTTAAAGATGATGTAATTTCACCAGATGTTTCATTTTGATCCAGAAACTATAAAAAGTCCAAAGCATCCGTTGTTTTTTTCCATTTGATGCTATTTTAATTTTTTGTCATTTCACAGTGGACTCTGATGATGCGATGGGAGGGATCACCAGCATCCTGTCCTCCCCACCTCCCCCGTCATCCGGCCCGTACGGGAAGGAGATCGGGAGCACCCCCCCACAGTCCCCCTCTGTGTCCACTACCCTATCAGGAGCCGGGTAAAGTCAAACACACGATAAGTAATCAGTAAAAACTGGTTTGTTTCTCCTCCTGACTTTACCCACGTTCCTGTGCAGTTCTCCATGTTCGGGCAGTGAAGTGATGGGACTCCAGGTGGACTACTGGACGTGGCAGGGCTCAGAGAAGAAGAAAGAGGGCGAAAAGAGAGACGTCGGGTTAAAGAACACCCTCAAGTGTAATTTCCGTTCGCTGCAGGTCAGCCGCCTGCCCTGTGGAGGAGAACTCACCCCTCCACCAAGCATGGCCATGACCGTGGTCACCAAGGAGAAGAACAAGAAAGGTACGCAGCGGCCACTGAAACTGGCACGATTGGATTGATCGGTTTTATCTGAATCTACATATTTTCTTCCCCCAGATAGGAATTATTTACATGTTGTGCCACAAAATGGAGAAAACATCCATGTTAAAATCAAAATACAAACAACACTTCTGAATCTATTTTTCACTTATGTGTTGTTTTTGGCAGCCATCTTGGTTTTAGTCGTACCCCACTGCACCACATTTGCAAAATCACAATAAATAAGTAAAAAAAAAAAAAAAAAAGTTTTTAGGTCGGAACTAGATTTTATGATGTTTCCGTACAATTGCGTCCTAAAATGTTCATCTTTGGAGTTTTTGTTAAAATTCTCTCATTTTTCTCATCAAAAACTTCAGATACAATTTTTTAATTTTACATCTAGATATGTAGTTTTATTTTTTAACTAATTAAATCAAGCTGAAGAATTATAAAACATGTTTCATGTAATTTTATTACTGTAATAAAATAAAGGGCATGTTTCACCTGCAGTACTTGCTTGCTCCATCAGACAGGGTATCCGCGGGTCCTTAAAAAGTCTTAAAAAGTCTTAAATTTGCTTTTCCAAATGTAAGGCCCTTAAAATCCTTAAAAATGACAAATAATCCTTAAAGAGCAAGTCACCCCCTACAAGAAACTTACTTCACTCCCACTTCATGTTTGAAAAATGCAACAAATTCTGATGCTTGGCAGACCGAGAGGGCAGAGCCACTAACAAATACACACACACACAGGCTGGCAATGGCATTATGACATCATAATGTACCAGATGACATCATAGCATACCTCTTAGCCAATAGCGGTGGCAGATTTAAATTCAAATGCAGTGCAGAATTTTTCCCTGACGACGGCGCAACACTGACAGTTTTAGGCAGAATATTTGAATTTTAACCAAGATGCACTGAACTGCCAAATTATTGACTACACGTTTAATAATAATAATTATTATTATTATTATTATTACTTGTGTCTGTAGCATGATTAGACACTCCTTTATATAGTTTATCAGCCAAAAAAATGTGATTTGGGGGCGACTTGCTCTTTAAATCCTGTTTCTAAAGGTCTTAAATGACCAAAGACCCAAATAAACAAGATTATTTTATTTCTACAAAATGTTTGTGACTTTCTAGTTAGTGTTCAGCATTTTTTGTGTACGATATTGGCGTTAGCGGAACCGTACACGTTCAGTTGGTTGTGAAAGGGGGCTACTTTTAGATGAGCACATTAGCTGGTTAAGCTAGGAGCTTGCGCCATGGAGAAGTGCAAGTTTATTTGTAACTGGATGGCTAATCCCACGTTCGCAACGCGGTTAGCACCGGTTTTAGGCAATAGCTGGAAATTATAGCTCAAATGTAATTAAAAAAAAAAAGCTTAAATTTGGTCAAAGTGGCCTTAAAAAAGGTCTTAAAAAGTCTTAAATGTGGCTCCCTTAAACCTGCAGATACCCTGATCAGAGTGCAGAACACACCTTCTGGGTTCTGATACAGACGTTAAAGCGAGCGTATTCGTTCTGGCGTGCGCAACGAACGAGTTTCTGAACACATTCTTCTGACGTTCGAGCTCCAGATGTCCGTCAAGCTGAATCATCCTGTTAACCATTGAGTTTATAACAAGTAGATCCCGCAAGTGCGGCCGCCCTTCCCTAGGCAGTAGTGGTGTGCAGTGTGGAGGACGGACGTCACGCTGCGTTCCCTTTACCTCGGAAAATATACAACTGTACATACCGCCGATTTTAGATGGAACCTTAAGAGTTTATCTTGTAAAATAAACATGTTTCCACCACAGTGAGTGGCTGGGCCAGGTGGAGGTGCGGCTGCCTCACCTGGAGACCAGTGCAGTGCAGCCACGTAGTCATTTGCTGATAACGTTACGTTTTTCAGCTTGGCCTTCAACCACAGCTGGTTCTAAATAAACGTGGAGCAGAGTTCTAACCTGAAGATGGAGATATGAGTACGGTTTTGGGTTGAAATATTAAATTTAAAGTAAGTTGCACTAAACTGCCACACTGATGATTACACATGTGTACAGCACCATTAGACACTCATCTATACAGATTATCAGCAAAAAACTGTTAAAGAGCAAGTCACCCCCTGCCAGATTCTTACTCCACTCCCACTTCCTGTTTAAAAAAAAAATGCTGTTTCCTGGCAGACCGAGAGGGCGGAGCCACTAACAAATACACACACACACACACAGGCCGTTTCTCAATATGCACACTTGTCCGAACTTGTGTACTCACGTCCTTGTGAATCGTGTGTAAACTGTAAATTTTTGCTGTGTGTGTTTGAGTTTTACTCTTCACGATCCTTCATTATGCTAATTAGTTAACCCACTATCAAAATAAAAGCACCGAAGGTCTGTTTTGATGAAAAATAATCTTTTTTATTCATTAAAGAGCAGGAAATGCTAGTATTTTATTAGTTTTGATCAAAATGGGCCAAATATAATACAAATAATACATTTTATTGTTAATTTGTTATTTAAGGAACACACTAGACTTTTATTTTTATGTCAGGTCCTGTTTTTAAAGAGCAAGTCACCCCCAAATCAACTATTTTTTTCTGATAAACTATATAAATGCGTGTCTAATCGTGCTGCAGACACGTGTAGTCAATAGTTTTGCATGTTAGTGCGTTTCAGTTCAAATTTAAATTTTCTCCCTAAAACTCAGTGTTGTGCCGTTGTCAGGTAAAAACTCTTCACTGCATTTGAATTTAAATCTGCCACCGCTATTGGCTAAGAGGTATGCTATAATGTAAACTGGTACATTATGATGTCACAATGCAGTGAGTGTGTGTGTTTGTTAGCGGCTCCACCCTCTCGGTCTGCTAGGCAACAGCATTTGTTGCATTTTTCAAACATGAAGTGGGAGTGAAGTACGCTTCTTGTAGGGGGTTAGGGTTAGGGTTAGTCACCCATTACAAGAAGCGTACTTCACTCCCACTTCATGTTTGAAAAATGCAACAAATGCTGTTGCCTAGCAGACCGAGAGGGTGGAGCCGCTAACAAATACACACACTCACGACATTGTGACATCATAATGTACCAGTTTACATTATAGCATACCTCTTAGCCAATAGCGGTGGCAGATTTAAATTCAAATGCAGTGAAGAGTTTTTACCCGACAACGGCACAACACTGACAGATTCAGACAGAAAATTTTAATTTGAACTAAAATGCACTAAAGTGCAAAACTATTGTCTATACGTGTCTGCAGCATGATTAGACATGCATTTATATAGTTAATCAGAAAAAAATAGTTGATTTGGGGGTGACTTGCTCTTTAACTGTAGCAAGAAACAGCACTTGTTGCCAGGACACAACGGAGTACGGTTCTGTTCCAAATGCCGTCCTCCCGTACTCGGTAGAACAGACTTTCTGGTGTCCTTGCCAAGAACATACTTGTCTAGTACACAAGAACGCACCAGCGTCCTTGAGTATTGAGAAACGGCCACAAACTCACAACACTGTGACATCATAACGTACCAGCTAACTTCATAGTGCACCTCTTAGCCAATAACAAAGGCATATTTAAATTAAAATGCAGTGCAGAGTTTTTACCTGTAGATGGCACAACACTGATAGTTTTAGGCAGAATATTTATAGAGGAAGTCACCCCCAAATCAACCTTTTTTCTGATAAACTACATGAATGCTTGTCTAATCGTGCTGCAGACACGTGTCGTCAATAGTTTTGCACTTCAGTGCATTTTAGTTAAAATTTTAATTTTCTGCCTAAAACTGTCAGTGTTGTACCATCTACAGGTAAAAACTCTGCACTGCATTTGAATTTAAATCTGCCATCGCTATTGGCTAAGAGGTATCCTAGAACGTTAGCTGGTACCATATGATGTCACAATGTCGTTGTGAGCCTGTGTGTGTGCGTTAGCGGCTCCGCCCTCTCGGTCTGCTAGGCAACAGCATTTGTTGCATTTTTCAAACAGGAAGTGGGAGTGAAGTAATACTCTGGTAGGGGGTGACTTGCTCTTTAAATTTTAACTAAGATGCACAAAAGTTCCAAATTATTCACTACATGTGTCTGCAGCACAATTAGACACTCATTTATGTAGTTCATCAGCAAATCACGTCAATGTGGGGGTGACTTGCTCTTTAAAGTTTTATTTTTCAAAGTTACTATACTTTTGTGAAGAACGGTTTCTTAATAGAAGTTAGATATTATAAAGGTAGTTCACACATGCCTTCAAAAGTAAATAATTGTTTGTAAATTTATGAGAGATCAGCTGTTCTGTTTTCATCAGGATCCAAAATGACCGCTAACGAATGACGCAGAGATTCGGTGTGAAAGGTTGTGAACTCCTCTTGCTCTTTCTAGTGATTTTTCTCAGCAAGAAGCCCAAGGAAAAAGAGCTGGACTCTAAGAGCCAAGTGATCGATGGCATCAGCAGGTTGATCTGCACGGCCAAGCACCAGCACACCATGCTGAGAGGTGAGACCAGCGCACGGATGAGGCTGCGCTGCCACCTGGTGTTGGGCCGCTCAAACTGCCGGTTCATCTCTAACCAGCTGCAGCTGATCTCTCTCTCCTGTTTTCTGTCATCTTCAGTCACCATTGATGGTGTGGAGTGGAACGATGTCAAGTTTTTTCAGCTCGCTGCTCAGTGGCCGACGCACGTGAAGCACTTCCCGGTGGGGATCTTTGGATACACGAAGCCGGTGTGAGCCACTCCGGGCTCTCCGCTGCACTCCGGAGAATTAGAAGAAACGCCAACAGGCTCTGGCAGTCGTAGTTTTCCTGTGGAAATCTTACAGACTCACTCGTTCAGTACACACATTTCATGTCGTCCCTTTGATGTTTTTGATGTTTGGTGTTGTTTAACTTTTGTTTTTTACACACACACACACACACACTACAAAAAGAACAAGTACTATTTTGTAAGAGTTGTGCTACCGCCTCGGAGGTATTTTGAGATTTTTGACAAATTGCCACATTTTGATAATGGCAGCTGTGTTTGCACTTTGTTTTTGTTAACTTTCTATTATTATTTCTGTGAAATCCTACATTTATTGTTGCTCTATAGATAACGGAGGAGTGTGACGGTGATGTGCAGTGATGTGTGTGAGGTTGTCGCGGACTGTGTTGAAAGTTTGGAGTTTTGCTGTGAATCTCGACGGGAACCTTTTCTCCTAACTCGGTTCTCGAACTCGTCCCTTTACTTTGGGAAAAGGTCATGTTTTATAGGAAGGAATGTAAGTTTTCTTTTGAATCGTTGCTTTGAAGCACACTAAAAAGAAAAAGCAAGGTATTGAAAGGTAGCTATAGTGAATGTAGCTATAAACATTTGTAACTGCTCAGCACGTCGGTTCATTATTGTGACTGCTGATGGTTTTTTTTACTCCCACTGTACAGTAACAACCACTTAGAAGCAGGGTAACAACCTATTTTAACTCAGAAGTTGAATGCCAAGATTAGTTGCAGCAGAGCGACCCGCTCCGGATTTTCCACCCCCCGTGTTCAGCTTCCGGCGTACTCGCAGTAAGTAGTACAGTGATGTGCCAAAGTGGGTTTGTACCGGAGCTCTCGCTTTGCCCAAACTTCCGTGTGTGAAACTGGGAGCAAACCGAGTCTGTGGTCCCTGTGGAGATCAGTATTAGAATTACTGAGTTACTCGTTTTCACTTACCGCTCCACGTTTGGCCGAATAGAAACAAAAGTACGCGGTAAACGGCGTAAACCACGCAGTGAGCGTCAGTATTACCACGAGGGAAAATGACTAGCCCACAACAAAAGGAGTTTGTCTCACCCGATGACTTGGACTCGCACCGAGACATTTAACTGCTTCTGTGGAGACGCCCGAGTCACTGCCTGTGTGTCTGTGTAGGTGTGCTATTATATATTTGATGGTACTCCCTGATTACTGTTATGTGAAACCTTTTTTTTGCGATAGGAAAACGTTTGGACAAAGGGCCTTCTGCAGGAGTTAGCGTTTTATAAAGTGAAGATGTTCTAGACTGGCATTTTTAAATAAGACTGTAAATAAGTATTTACTAGACATATTATCATTAATCCCTCCTTCTACTAAATTGAAAGCACAAATAGTAAACCTTTATTTCTTGACTTAAATGCCAAATATACTTCCAGAGCTCCTCTTTAACGATGAAGTGGACAATGCAAAAACTCTATAGGGTCATGCGTTGCTGCCCGCCCGTCTCCCGCTCTTTGCGATGCACTTTCACGTGGTTCTCATAGTCGCTCAAATCTGGACTCATTTTACTTTTGTCTTCAAATGTTTGAGGTGTTTTATTTAAAATGTAAACCACTACCTGCATGTAAAGTCTTTTTTTTTCCCTGCGTTGTCATAAAGAGTTGAAGCCCATCGTGGCTTTTTTTTTACCACTTCGTTTTTCATTGACCACCATCTGCGTGCGTCTGTCCAGCTCTTCTCGTCTGCTGGTCAGGAGCGTTAACCTGGGCAGAGCTGGCTGAGAGAAGTAGCCATGAGAAACGTCCACGTATTATCCCCCGCCCCGTTTACTCCGGAGGTAGCATGTGGGTGTCTTACAAGGCTGGACCAATGAGCAGGCATAATTTTACTAACTCCATCAGTGTTAAAGCTGCTCGTTCCGGTCAAACTACACCATGCCATCTCATTGCTCCTGTTACTTGAAATGCCACCTGGTGTCTTTGCACAAACCCTATTTTAGATGACATGACAGTATTTTTAAATTCACCACTGAAATATGGGTTACTCTGCATGTTTTACTATAGATGTAAATAGGTTTTGGATTTTTATATTGTTTTTTTTTTCTTTCCATGCTCTCACAAGCAGTTGTGTTTAATAAACTTTTTAATCTTCCGTACAAGCGGCTCTGTTTGTTCATGTGTCTGTAAATCAGGAGCAGAAGGACGTTCACAGGTCCAGGGGCTAGTTGGCAGAGATGGAGGGAAGGTTGACGTAACTCTTCATTGGAGGCAACGGTTTGATCTTCCTTCCTGCCCAGCCTCCTTTCCTCTGCCACAAGCCGCTGGACGGGCGGATGCCGAGCCAGCGGTTTCGCCCCGCCTTGCCAATGATCCGTTTGTTGTGGTCGATGTTGGACACTCGTCCCACAGTCACCATGCAGGTCTCCAGTACCTTAAAGCGACAACAAGGCAACATTTACTTCCCAGTGGAAGTATTTCCAGCAGGATGAACGTATTTTACCCTCACCTGAACCTGCTGCTTGGAAGGAAGCTGAACGATGGCTGTTCCGTTTACCTTCCGAAGCAAAACGCCACTCGTGCCTGAAATCCAAACGGGACGTTTTAGGAACCGTACTGGAACACCACGTAACTAAACGCCATGGAACCACTCAGGATACCTGCAGCGCGTATGTACTCGGATCCCCTCCCTGGTTGTATCTCCAGATTGTTCACCAGTGTTCCCACTGGAAGAGCTCCCAGTGGGTAGGCGTCCCCCTCACTGGCTGACACTGCAAAGTTAGCCCAAGTTAGAAAAGCTGCTGGAAATTAACTCCTCGTCTAAAATCGTTGTTGCAAAGCGGAAGAAGGTCTCGAACCTGCCATGCGTCCAATAACGTTGGATGTTTTAATGAGGTCTCCGACCTGCATGTTCTCTGTCGCGATGATCCATCGCTTACGGTTACCACTCGCCACCAGAGCTATGTCCGCCGACCTTTTGACAAAGAAAAAGCTCCTTACTGTCACAATCGTTGGTGCATCTGATTAAACAACCGGTGACCAGTTGGTCTTACCTGCACGGATCGTATCGAACCTCGACAACCTTTTCTTCAAAGGGCTGGCCCTCTTTGTCTGCTTCATAGCGCAGCCTCTGGAAGTCTATCCATCGGTACCTTTGTTTGTGGCCACCGCCGATGCCATGTGTGCGGATCTTTCCTGTGAGGGAAACGAGAATCACAAGCTTTCTAAATACTTTCCACATGCTAGCTGCTCAAATGATCCTTGTGCTCGCCAAAATAGAAACTTAAGCCAATTTCTCGAATGAAGACCAGTCATCTGATTGGCCTTCATTCAGTCTGGAGACCTTTCACAGGCTGATTCCAAATATTGAAGAACTACAGCAAAGGAGAGATTAGGCTTTTATCAGCTAAACGGTCTGCTTCAGGTTGTGTTTAGAATAGAATTGACTTTATTGATCCCACGGTGGAGAAATTCACTTGTTACATTAGTAGAACAATAGTAAAGGTTCATGTATGTACATACGGGCAGGAAGCTAGTGTTGTAACCTTCAACCACTAAAAACCACAAATAAAAAATGATGAACTTGGGTTCCAGAGCCAAGCAGCATACTGTAAGGGATACAGGCATACAATGTAAATCCAGTATTGCCGTGATGTTATTGTGCACCAGGATCATGCCAGCACCAGTTAAACTGAGGAGTTCTACACTCTTACTGCAGAGGGGATGAATGACCTGTGGTAGCGTTCTGTTTTACATCGGAGATGCCTCTGATGGAGCCGTCCACGGTCTCCGCAGTGGGTGAGTGTTTTTTTTTTTAAGACGGTCATCTTCCCCAGCATCCCCCTTTCACACATCTTAACTGAATCCAGTGCGCATCACACCACCAGCAGACTGAGCGGGGCTTGAACCTGCGACCTTCCGATCACGACGCGTCATCATCGAAAGTCAATCACCATTTCCTTTGTCTTACTGGTGTTCAAGCGACGGTGATTACACACCAGTCAACAAAGTCCATGATGACTGACCTCTACTCCTCGTCAATCCCCTCATACACACAGCCAACAATGGCCGAGTCATCAGAGAATCCCTGGTGGTGACAGCTGCTGGTGTTGTAGGTGAAGTCTGAGGTGTACAAGGTGAAGAGAGAGGGTGAGAGCGCCGTACCCTGTGGAGCTCCAGTACTGCACACAACCACCTCAGACATACAGTTGTGCAGCCTCACATATTGTGGCCTGTTGGTGAGGTAGTTGATGGTCCATGCAGTCAGATGTTCGTCCACTCCTGCACCCCTCATCTTCTGCTGCAGTAAACGCGGCTGGATGGTGTTGAAGGTACTTGAGAAGTCGAAGAACATAATTCTCACAGTGCTTTTTTGCATCTCGAGGTGAGTCGGCGCCTGGTGCTGCAGGTAGATGAGCACGTCCACCCCCATGTTCGGTTTATATGAAAATTGCAGTGGGTTCAGTTCCGGTTTAGGTTTTTTTCTCTGCGGTTTTGATGGTTTGTAGCAAAACAATTTATAGAGATGAATAAAATGTTAAAGAGAAACTATTTTTTATGGTTTTTAGTCATATTTAGATAAAGAATGGTCTACCATGATTTTTTTTATATCTAAATAATAAAATGTTTGCAAAAACAGTCTAATTTCTGTGTCTGACTGACATAAGACACCAGAAAAACAGGAAATCCTGACTGAGGACAGTCATAAGGACCGATTCTAATATATTTCTGACTAGTAAATGACAGAAAATGAATTTAAATAATAGAAAGTAAAGCTTTTGGCAGACTTTACCTGTGTGATCTCTGCCGCCAGTCTTTTTCATCCCCATTGGTTTAATACTGTACTTCTCCCTCTGCTTCCAAAATGTTCTGTTCTGCTCCAAAGAGGCTGTGGTGAGGAAACCTCTGCACTGGCTGACTGTGTTCGTTCCCAGAGTTCCCAGCTTCACCTGCAACAACAAAAATAAAGGAGACTTCTAAAACAGGCTGATGGGTTTAGAATCAGAAAGCTTTATTGCCAGTGCTCCAGCGTCCCGAAGCATAGGAATTTGACTGGTTTTAGACTCTGGCTGTCAGGGGTGGTTTACCTGGGAGGAGAGCAAAACAGGCTGGGAGAGAGTCAGGCTGCGCAGAGCTCGAGTTAAACAGGATAACGCCATGATGACGTCCTGCAGGGAGTAAAGGAAAGAAGAAGAATCGATCAGAAAACGCCTACATCAGCACGCATCAATATAAGAAATTAGCTTTAAGTGTGGTTATTTAATAAGTTAACAGGTCTCGCGTGTGGGCAACTATAAGGTGTTGTTTTATCTAAGTAACATTTCCATTCTGACACATAAATGCACCACAACTCGTTTCTGTGGATTAGTTCGGCGAGGAGACTCGCCCTAGTTTGCAGTAACAGTAATCCAACACCACTAAAATATCGCTGTCAAATAAAACCCACCGCAAAATCCAAAAGTATTCATAAAACTGAGCTAACCGTAATATTTTAGTTCTCTTTATGCCGAACTTCTCGATGGCGTCCTTCACAGACCTGCACGCGACGTCGCTCGCTGATGACGTAAAGAAGTGTTTTCTCGTTCCCTATTATTTTAAAACACGACATATTCCTCAAGGTTATATGAATTCTCTTTTTCTTACAAATCATACATAATAATTTATAAAATATTACAAGGTTATTTTCTTTGTTGTGTTGGTGTTCGCTGACCGATAACACAATCCGCCTGTAGGTGGCAGTATTGCTCATCGACATTTGATTCTCCACACTTTTGAGGAGGGTGAAAAGAATAATGCATACTTCTGTAATCTGGAAAAGAGACAAAAACAGAACAGTATAAAATCGATATTGATAAATAATATAGAAATTACGGATGACGAGATAATTTCAAAGGAAATTCTTAAATTTTATGACAATTTGTACTCCTCAAAATTCTCTGAAGAAAATTGTAATAACTTCCTGAGCAGTATTGAAATGCATATTCCTAAAATCAGTGATGACTTCAGACTTTTATGTGATGACAACATAACAAGCTTAGAGTCGGATGAAGCTGTGAAGCGACTATGCCTGAACAAAGCTCCCGGTCCAGATGGACTCACAGCCAACTTCTACCATCAGTTCTGGGAAGAAATAAAAGATTTACTGTTTGGTGTTTTCTCAGAGATTTTTGAATCCTGCGATCTCCCTCCTACAATGCGACACGGTGTAATAATATCAATTCCAAAGGCAGATAAAGACCATAGGATTATTGAAAACAGAAGACCAATTACCCTAAGAAATACAGATTATAAACTTCTGACTTACATTTTCAAGATACGTCTTCAATCTGGAATTTCAGATATTGTTTCGGAAACACAGTCAGGTTTTTTAAAAGGAAGATCTATTCACAACAATATAAGACTGGTAATGGATATTATTGAATACAGTGATATGATAAATGATGACGTTTTCACACTATTTTTAGATTTCTATAAAGCATTCGATTCAGTGGAACACCAATTTATCTTCTCAGTTCTAGAACATCTTGGCTTTACTAATCTAATCAGAGGTTTGTATCGGAATATCAGCAGCTGTGTTTCATTACCCAGAGGTTCCACCCCCAGGTTCAATGTCTCTGTGGGCATACCACAAGGCTGCCCAATTTCTCCTTGCCTTTTCATATTAGTTAGTGAAATGATAGCAATCTACTTAAAAAACTGTGTGGATCTAAAAAAGTTAAATGTCCTTGGCACAGAGTTGATCATAAGTCAATTAGCGGATGACACCACGCTTTTCTTAAAAGATTATAAACAAATTCCTATTGCTGTTGATAAAATCAAGCTATTCTCTGCAGCATGTGGACTTAAGCTAAATTTGAAAAAATGCGAACTATTGGCTATTCATGACTCCCCTCTAAAAGAAATTTGTAACATTCCCATCAAATCCGAAATTAAATATCTAGGAACATATATTTCTAAAGACCAACAATTTAACCTAAGGACAAACATAACAAATAAACTTAATGAAATTAAAGCCAAACTAAATATTTGGCTTCAGAGGGATTTCTCCATATTAGGGCGCATTTATTTAACCAAAATGGAGAGTATATCTCGATTAGTTTATCCAACCTGCAGCACTGCAATTTCAAACGACCTAATTAAAAAGATTAACACAACCAATTTTAACTTCATTTGGAGAAATAAGCCACACTTTATAAAGAAAGATCAAATGGTCAAAGAAATTAAAGATGGAGGCTTAAAAGTAATAGATTTCAATTGCCTTAACGGAACACTCAAAATTAATCGGCTAAAATCTTGGCTCAAGAATCCGAACACTTTCTGGTATTCTATCCCCAGTCGTATATTTAACAAAATGGGTGGTCTAAAAATTTTACTGTTGTCAGATTTTGATATAAACAAACTGCCCACAAAATTATCAGAGTTCCACAAACAAGTACTAATGTATTGGAAGTTGTTGTATGTACATAATTACTCCCCTCACTCTTCTATAATTTGGAACAATAGATATGTATTATGCCTTAATAGGTCACTATTTTATGAAGATTGGATGAATAGGAAAATTTGGTCTGTTGTACACTTGATGAAAGATAATGGTGAACTACTAGGGTATGATGAATTTTGTCTTAAATATAACTTTAGCCCTCCTAAATCTGATTTTACAAAATTATTAATAGCGCTTCCTAAAGAGGTGGTCTTCCAGTACAGAAACATTATTCAACACCAACCTATAAATCCACAGTATGGTTCTATCTCCATCCAAGGTATTCCCCTTATGGATAAAAAGTGTACCAACCAATTTATTAGACGGTGTTTTACTGATCAACTATACCCTTGTAAAGTCAACAAGAACAACATAATTTACAAATTTGGTAAAAGCTCCATTATTAAACTAAGGACTCTTTATTTAAAACTTCCTGTTCAACCTAAAGTCAAAGAAACACATTTTAAAATTTTTAAACAATGTCTATCCCTCAAAGGATCTGCTCAGAAAACGTTTTAACATTGATGATAATTCATGTTCCTTTTGTGGGAAGGATGTTGAAACAACTGATCATATTTTCTTTGAATGCAACAAGACACGGACGTTTTGGAACTGTTTTGAAAACTGGATTCAACCTCAGATTGGAATCCCATGTCCCATTTCAAGAGATGTCGTCACCTTTGGAACTCTCCTTCAAACAAACAACCAAGAACTCTGCTACAATCTACTTCTCTGTCTGGCAAAATTCTTCATACATAAACAAAAAATACTGAAATCACCCCTGTGTTTAATGCATTTGTACATGGTTTTAGATTGTATCTAAGATCCCTTAAATGTATCAATAAAAACAGCTATGAAGATATGTATAGACTTTTGTGTAGACTTCCTGGAACTGTGTAGTGGTCCCTTGCATTGTTTGTTTTTGTGTGTTTTTTTTCTGTCCTCCCCCTTTTCACTGACTGTTCGATTCTCATCTGAATACATTGGCATGTTCGCCTTATTTGTAATGTAAATATGCTTTTCTGCAATTAAAAAAAACTTTTGATGCCTCCTTTTAGCTTTGTCCACCATGACTCTAATAGATCCAATGTACAACATTACAGAGTAGTTTTAGCATTCTTCTAACGTAACTATTTCAATTCAATTCAATTCAAAAATACTTTATTAATCCCAGAAGGAAATTGATTGCTGTAGTAACTGTGAATAATAATAATAATCAAGTCATCAAAGAGTTGTTGTATATTACAATGGCTGTTGGCAGGAAGGATCTCCAGTAGCGGTCAGTGTTGCAGCCAAACTGAAGAAGCCTCTGACTGAAGACACTCTTCCGTTGTCGGACAGTCTTGTGAAGAGAATGCTCAGGGTTGTCCATCATTTTCTTGATTCTCTGGAGGATCCTTCTTTGCATTATCTCCTCCGGCGTTTGCAAAACTGCCGAAACTCTGGCTGGCTGAGTCCTTGAAAGGGCTTGGAGTTCCTCCATCTTGTTGGCCAGTGATCTCACATTGCCCATTATGATCGATGGAAGAGATGGTTTGAATTTCCTCTTTCTCTGTCTCCGTTTTGCTCCCGCTCTGCACCCACGCTTCTTGCGTTTTAGCTCATTTGGGACTTGTGGCTTCAGTTGAGGTATTATTTCAGCCTTTCCAATGTTAATCAGCTGCTCCCGATTGTAAATCAGCTTGTTGCCATGGTTACGCATCGTAACAAATGCTCAAAAAGTGAAAAAAGCTAAAAAGATAGCAGTAAAAATCCTCCAAGCTTCACTGCTCCAGAAACAGGAACGTAAAGTGTCCAAAAAATACAGTTTTTCTTGAGAAACTAGAAGAAAAAATGCCCAAGAAAAGGCAAAACTTACACATAGTCAACAGAGCTACTCCAACATGCAGCCGCCCAGAGCAGCGCAGTTCCGGGAAAAAAGCTAAACGTATTTAGCCTAGTTTATTTTTAGTTCACTTTAGTTAATGTTTATTACTTTACTACAGAGCACTATAAACAATGTCCCTTCATTTTCAAATTGTCATTCAGTGCCAGAATGAGCTTTTAAAAGTAGTAAAAGTATTTAAAATACCGTGATCAGTTTTACTGTTGAGCTAAATTACCACTGAAGGTTTTCCATCATCAAGGACAAATTATATTAGCAGGAAACGCGCTAAGAATGTTGCATGCTTTTGAAAATAACTGACTGCACAAAAACAAAACATAACGTAACAGCAGTCGCAAAGCCTTATGGGTAAATCTTGCTGCGTAGGAGACATTTTGGATTTAAAGGGGCTGAGCTAGCCGTCAGTCCTAGCTCTTGGTGAGTAAAAAGATGCATTTTCACTTTCAGTTATCACAGCTCTGCTAAGCTTGTGTTCAGAGAGCATTCTTGAACTTGTTCTTGTGCAGAAGTGGTTAGTTGGGAGGAAAAAACAGAGCGAACTGGAAGCTAATAGCTTGGGAGTGGTGATGCTAACCGGTTAGCCGCTGAGCTAACTAGTCGCTGAGGAAAAACACGACATCTGATGGTATGCGTCATCATGAAGTTGGCCGTTTCTGCAGAAAGTAACATAACTAAACACACGAGGCAAAGCACATAAACTGCTCTCGTGTTTGTCGTTGAATGTATTTGTGAAAACTAGTCAACATCTGATCCAATTATTAGATTCAGCTAATGAAATAATGCTTTTTAACTGATAAATACTATGGAAGTCTTCTAAACACACGCCTGATTACAGTAAACTAGAGTTCGGTTAGGTTAGCTAGTTACAGAAAATAAAATTAAGTGGTTTTGCGTTGATGTGAGGTCACAGCTGTTTTATTTTTTAATTCCTTTAAGAATGATGAAGCCCAAAGAGGGGTTTACTGTGTAAATTATGTGGCAACATCCAGGCAGACATTTTTCAGATGCCCAGTTTGTGAAAACAGCTGGTTCCTGGGAGGGCTGGATGACTGGACAGAGTCAGTGTCACTTCCCTTCTGCTCTGCCACACCCTCACGGATGGCTGTCTCCTCTTTGTGTCCGGCACTGTGTTACAAAATCTTAGTTGGATCGATGTTTGTGCAGGAAACGACCTTTCCACATCCAGTGGACTGGAAACTCATCAACGTGGATATGGTTCTGAGCTCAGCATTTGGCTTGTTTTTGCACCCACTGCAGTCCAGGTCCACGGGCTCTGTTCTGCATCTTGGTGTTTAGCTATTCAAGAGGATTGCATTGCAGCATTTTTGTTCAAGCTGAGCCAGTATAGTTGATCTCCTGTTGTAAGATTAGCAAATCTTTACATTGTCTTAATTAGAGCATAGAGAGGAATGAGGATAAATTAGTGATGATTGTGTAATTATGTGATTTTTGCTGCTTTGTGATGAGTCAAACATGACAAAGCATTTAGAGCAGTCACAAAACTCTACTTACTTCTATTGACTTGCAGCAATATTATGACCTTTGAACACTGCAGATTGGAGTTAACAAACGTATCTATAAAATTCATGTCGTATAATGTCAAAAGCTAGTTGCTACACACATTCCTCTCTAATTTAATGGGTTTGTCTTTTAAACCCTACACAAGACGATCAGTTAAAGGTTTCCATATAGATTTAAAGCAGAGTGGTGATTTTGTTCTGCAAACCGTTTTCAGGCTCTTCAGTAAATGGTGTCATGGAGATTAGTCCACCTCCATGAAATATCCATTAAAATATGCAGGAGCGGAGCAGAGCTGGCTCCATCCCCCTCCCAGTAGCTCCTCTGTTTTCATCCTGCCGTGGGCTGGCCCAGAGAGCTGATGCTGGTTGTTCTGACGAAGCAGAGGGAAGGTCACAGTCATCCTACAGCCGGCTCCCCTTCTCCTCTTCCTCTGCAGCATCGTCGCTGTCTCGTTACAGTCCTGTTTTCCTCTGTTTCACTCTCCTTCTTTAATTTTGAAGAGGACGGTGATCTTTGTGGGTGTTTAGTGCTCTTGCTGGGGAGGAGACATTATTTCACCAGTTTTTCTCTTGAGGCTCTGCTTTGCGACAAAAACAAAGGTTTGTTTCTTTATTTTGACACCGTGTAGCACGTGACAAATTTACTAACATGACATGAAAAATTAGCAGCATTCTATAGGTTTTGTAAAGGGAGTGGACAATAGTTAAAACATCATATTGTGTTTGCTGTTTATGCTTTTTTAAGCTTTTGCCTTTAAGCTACAGGCTTATTCTAATGCTTTAGGATAACAGCAATAAAATCCTATTTATCAAGCTACATTTGTAATATACCCCATCTGTTGCAAAGTACCAGTGGAAGATGGGAGCATCTGTCAAGTGGTTTTATTTTTCTGTGCAGTTTGCATATTAAAAAGGTTGAGCAAGTAGATTTGAGCAGAGAGATTTGTTAAAAATACATTTCCTCATCACCCGCGGTCCCATTCACAGCCATTAACACTGACTGAATTATAGCTCCTCTCGTCTGAACGTGTTAAGGAAAGCATTTGAATAAAAACCCAAGTGAGCACACCAAGCTGCATGATGTAAAAAGCGTAGTTTAATTTCAGTGAAGGCGGTTCCTTTGTATGATGCTGTTTGATGACAGAGAGGGTTAAAAAATGCATTCATAAAAAGATTAAAGATTAATAGGAAGGCAGCCTCTTCAAGGGAGAAGCATCATAGCTGCTGGACTTTCTCACCTCTGTAAAAACATGTCGAATATTAACTCCCTCTGCCTGAGGAGAGACAGTGAGTCTTTCAACAGGTGCTTGGGTATTTGATCTTGAAACGGATGCAGGCTGACATGAAAGCGTTTCTTTTTATTAGCTCTCCTGTATCCAGAGCTAGTGGGTCCTTTCATCCACACAGGTGTTGCCAAGAGAGTTCACCAGTGTTGTCTTGGCAACCGTTTATATTCCACCTTCAGCCATTGCCATTGCTGAAAATGCATGTGATGCCATCAGTTCCGTTGCCGTTAAGCTACAAACCCAGCACCTCAATGCATTTGTGGCTAAATCTGGTGATTTTAATCATGCCTCACTCTCTGCTACACTTCCAACATTTCAACAGTTTGTCAGCTGCTCCACCAGAGAAAACAAGACATTGGATTTGTGTTATGCAAATGTAAACAATGCATACATGTCCAAAACAAGACCTCCTCTGGGACAATCGGATCACAATCTTGTTTTTCTCTGCTCAGAATACAAACCTCTTGTTCAGAGGCAACCTGTGACAAGAAGAACTGTGAGAAAATGGTCACAGGACGTTGAAGAAGCCCTGCAGGGTTGTTTTGAGACCACAGATTGTATGAGACTCTGCCACAGATATGAAGAGGACATCAATGCCATGACTGGTGTGTCACTGACTATATAAACTTCTGTGTGGACAACATCATACTCACCAGAACAGTGAGATGCTTCGCTAAAAACAAACTCTGGATCACCAGTGAACTGAAGAATCTGCTAAATGAGAAGAAAAAGAGCCTTCAAGGAGGGACACAGGGAATTATTGAGGAGTATACAGAAGCAACTGAACTGAACAAGTTCTTCAATAGGTTCAGTTCAGGAACAAACCCAGCATCCTCCCTGCCTGTCCCCAGCCAATCAGACATCCCATCCTCCTCTGATCCAACATTTTCCTGTCACACGCCAGCTCTTTTGTCCTCTAACGCAGTCATGGGCTCTTCTGGTTCTATAAATCTGTCTTCAACCAAGTCAGGAGATGCTGCTGCCCCATTTACCTCCCCCTCCCACCTATCTGTCTCTAGAAGTCAGGTGAAGAGGCAGCTGGAGAGACTGAACAGGAACATGGCTGCAGGTCCAGATAGTGTCTGCCCCAGAGTACTGAAGGCCTGTGCAGAGCAGCTCTGTGGGATTCTGCAGCACCTCTTCAACCTCAGCCTGACCCAGGAGAAGGTTCCAGTCCTGTGGAAGACATCCTGCCTTGTTCCAGTTCCAAAGAAAATCCACCCATCAGTCAATGATGACTACAGACCAGTTGCCCCTGACATCCCACATCATGAAGGTCCTGGAGAGACTCCTGTTGGTCCACCTGAATAAGCAAACTAGAACATATCAGGACCCGCTGCAGTTTGCTTATCGCCATGGAGTTGGAGTTGAAGATGCCATCATCCAGCTGCTTCAACCAACCCACTGTCATCTGGACAAAGCAGGCAGCACTGTGAGGGTCATGTTCTTTGATTTCTCCAGTGCATTTAACACAATCCAGCCTGATGTACTTTGCCAGAAACTCCAGAAGACACAGGTGGGGGCCTCAACTATCGCCTGGATTAAAGACTACCTGACAAACAGACCACAGTTTGTGAGGCTGAAGAACTGCACATCAAACCAGGTGATCAGTAACATTGGAGCACCACAGGGGACTGTACTCTCACCATTCCTTTTCACCCTGTACACCTCAGACTTCCAGTACAAGTCAGAGACCTGTCATCTACAGAAATACTCAGATGACTCTGCAGTTGTCGGGTTTATCAGAGATGGACAGGAAGCTGAGTACCGAGAGCTGGTGGAGCGCTTTGTGGCATGGTGTGGAAACAATCATCTGACCTTGAACGTGAACAAAACAAAGGAGATGATTTTAGACTTCAGAAGAAACAGGGTGGAGTCAAACACTGTTTCCATCATGGGAGAAGAAGTGGAGGTGGTTGAGGAATACAAATAACTTGGAGTTCACCTGGACAACAGACTGGACTGGAGAAAGAACAGCGAAGCCGTTTACAAGAAGGGACACAGCAGACTGCCCTTCTTGAGGACGCTTAGGTCCTTCAATGTCTGTAGCAAGATGCTGCAGATCTTCTACAAGTCTGTTGTTGAGAGTGTAATCTCTTCAGCCATCGTCTGTTGGGGTAGCAGCATCAGAAGCAGGGACCTGAAAAGGCTCAACAGCCTAATAACAAAGGCTGGTTCTGTTCTGGGGACGACTGTGGAACCACTGGAGGAGATAATGCAAAGAAGGATTCTCCAGAGAATCAAGAAAATGATGGACAACCCTGAGCATTCTCTTCACAAGACTGTCCGATAACGGAAGAGTGTCTTCAGTCAGAGGCTTCTTCTGTTTGGCTGCAACACTGACCGCTACTGGAGATCCTTCCTGCCAACAGCCATTGTAATATACAACAACTCTTTGATGACTTGATTATTATTATTATTCTGAGCTACTACAGCAATCAATTTCCCTCTGGGATTAATAAAGTATTTTTGAATTGAATTTGAATTGAATTGTGTTAGGAGATGCAGAGTTACTCCACAGGGTAAATATCTGTGTGATCTTCTCAAAGAGAATGGTTTATTTGGTGTTCTGAGGAGCCAGCAGCTTTGATGGCAGATCTAATAAGAGAGAAATGGTGACATCTTAATATTCCTGCCTTAACTTGACTTTGGTTAGACCTCCCAACCTGTATGTAACAGGCATGAATGTAAATGAGCTTTTGACCAGTAATGTGCTGTCAATGTCCTTTTTGACTATGCAAACAGATGTTTATCTCAGTTAGCCTGTAGCGTTTGCATAGACGGTCTTTTTTTTGTTCCTCAGTGATGTGTAAGGGGTTTAATTTACATCTATTTAATGAACCATAAGAAATAAGATTCCATAGTAAATATGAAATCAATCTTACAGATCTTTGGGTACTTTTAATCAGAAGACTGGAACTTTTTATTGCAGGGATTATGTAACACTTCGTATTAACTGAGAGACAACAGAAGAGAGAGTCACCTTTAAAACGTTTCAGAAGATTTATTTCTAAACAATTTTAAACAAGACTAGCTCTAAACTCTAAGTGAATGGATGGATCTTGGTGTGAATGAGACGTGAGATGAATGGTGTGTGTGTGAGTGATGTTTGTCATCAGAACTCTCGTATCCGGAGAAGCACGTCTGGGTGATGTTGTGATGTTTTGCTCTTAAGCTATGATCGGAGTTTCTTAAACACATAAGACGCCATTTTGTCACTCCACACATACCCTTAGGATGAGACCTCCGTACAGATCCAGAATGCCAGGTCCTCAGACCCCCCTTTCGGTACCAGAGCCGATGAAACAGCGTCAGCAGTACGACAGACTAGTCTTTGGATTGTCTCCAGGTAAAAAGCGACAGTTGGTTGACAGCGTCAGATGGACCCGGAGGGTCAGTGAGTTCAGCTTTTATTCTGAAAGGAACCATTGCTTGGTTGGTAAAATGCAACAGATTTTATCCAGCTTGTCGGTTCTTTGCTTAAAAAGGAAGTCCGGGTGGCCGGTCCGATACTTCTCTTAGCATGCGGTGAACTGCAGAGAACTCCTAGAACTGAACTAAGATGACGTGGGGACTGGTTTTAGTCATATTACATATTAAACTTGCTAATCATAACATTGTCATTTCACAGATTGGTCAACATCCTATTATTGACTAACACTTTGTTTGATCAGCTTTATTAAAAATAGAGTTCTTTGATTTATTAAAAAAGAGTCCTTTGTCTTCATTCTTCTCTTGGGCTGGAAAGGAATCAGTTTAGAAGCAAATGCATGACCTCAAGGCAATATCTCATGCAGATTAGTTCTTGCTGAGGAGAGGGGGAAATGACTTTTAGGTGGAAAACGGTCATTTCATTTTGTTACAGATGACACTGGTCATTTTTTAAATTGGGTCAAATTATTGTATCCTTTAAAAAATGTATTTATTACATTTTCTAAAATGTGTTTAATACATATTAGAGGTCATGTTTGAATAACTTATTTATCATAGAAGGTAGAGAAATTCCTTGTGTGGTAAACTTACAGAAAATATTTATGAATATTAATAGCTATTTGTCAGTGATTTATTTATTTTTTTTTTTTTACTAATTCTTTAAAGAGCAAGTCACCCCCTACCATAGTATTACTCCACCCCCACTTCCGGTTTGAAAAATGCAACAAATGCTGTTGCCTAGCAGGCCGAGAGGGCGGAGCCGCTATCAAATGCGCACACGCACGCACGCACGCACACACACACACACACACACACACACACACACACACACACACACACACACACACACACACACACACACACACACAGGCTCACAACAAAATTGTGACATCATATGGTACCAGCTAACGTTCTAGGGTACCTCTTAGCCAACAGCGATGGCAGATTTAAATTCAACTGCAGTGCAGAGTTTTTACCTGACAACGGCACAGCCCTGACAGTTTCAGGCAAAAAAATTTAAATTTGTAGACACGTGTAGTCAATAATTTGGCACTTTATTGCATTCTAGTTAAAATTTAAATATTCTATTATTTAGAGCTAGTCTATATTATTTGAACCCAGTGGTTCATTTCTGAAATGTTGGAGAATGAATCAAGTTCTGTTTGATGCAGAAAATAATAAAACATAAAACAAATTCTACACTTCCAATCATATTTAAGATGTGTGTTTTATTCTTTCTGATAACAACACTAGCAGGAGGCTGTGGGCTGGATTAGGGTTAAATTACCCAGCTGATGGATCTCCTTCACTAACCAGCTAACTACAAACCTTTCTACTAACCTCTCCTGTGTGACCCTCACCATGTAACCCTCATGTTGTCTCTGGAGGAGCAGATAGGAGACAAGACCTCCTGTAACCTAAAATGAACCAAAGCTTCCTCCCAGTTTCTCTTTAAGCTGAATTTAACGTCAGTTTATCATCATGAAACAAAAGAATAAAGTGGAACAAGAACTTCTATCTTCTATTTCTCTCTCCTTTTAACTTCTCCGTGTCCCTAAATAAAAGAGACAGACGATCACGCTGCAGCCGCCGTCATTGACCCCGCCCCCTCCCCAACACCGGATCTCCCGACATCACAGCACTCGGTCTGATTGAGCGCTTCCAGGAGAAATAATAATTAAATGACGAAAATAATTACGCATGTTTGGAGCATCGGTTTGGAGGAGCGTCCTCCCATCCTCTCTCTCTCTCTCTCTCTCAGTCGTTGATCGAGCGAGCGGAGCGCGCCGCACGACAACCCGCTCAATTAACTTAATTCACGGCCCAAATCCAACAGAACCGGTCGGGCTGATTCGGTTCCGGTTTGGTCTCAGGTTACAACTCTAGCGCTCAGCCCTACAGTACCACATAAAGGCGGAGGTAAATGTGGAGGACGCTCACTCTGACAGAGTTGGATGCTGCGCTGGTGCCGCGGTTAAAAAAACAAAACTACATTCCACTCTAATCGATTATGGCGTACTCTTCTACGATGCAGAGTCGTTTATGTCCGCATCCCCATGCATCCATTATTTGATTATTTTCCTCAGCTCTACTTACGACGTGTTAAACCAGCTTTTCTCAGAATGAACCAATTCTCCGTGGCAGTCAAAACATTATGAATGAACATAGAAAACAGGTCAGCTGCTTTGAGCTGCCTTTATTCAACAAAAACAACATAAATGTGGTTTTGAATTCTAGGACCTCTTCAACAGACGAGCTCTTTGTATATTTTTCCTAGGGTGTAGCATTAAATTACATCCAATCAGAATTGCGTTGCACTCACTTAAAACCTGACCTTCCTCAACATAATACCAGAGTTCTCATTTTTTCATTTGCTCAGCTGTACTGAAGCTTTTGTCAGGTCTTTATTTTCTTCTCATCATCTCAGCCAGTCCTGGAGATCTCGTGCTCCGCTTCTGTTTGGATACTGCAGCGTCTGTGTGCCGTGGGTTATGCTGCATCCCGCAGCTCCACTCCCAGCCAGAGCTTTTTATAGGAGCCAAATCCCAGCCGTCTCCCCCGTGTCCCTCTGCTCAAATTATAGCTGTGGTTGCTGTTTTTATAATTGCCTTTTTCCTTTTGTAAGAGGACTTTTTTCTTATTTGCTGCTCATCCCTGAAAGACAGGCCCCCCTTATGAAATTTAAGTCTGTTGTGGTAAAACCCCCCACCCTCTTCTCTCATTGATGAAGGGAGATCTTTTTACTGGAGCTCAGACATGACACGACCGCTGTTCGCATCAACTGAAAGCGCGCTGCCGTCGTCTTTTATGCTAAACAGCACGGATGTGTATTTTTGAAATTCTGGCGATACGATACATATCACGATACAGGGGAGATGATACGATATATCACGATATATTGCGATACATTCAGTCAGACATTACAAGCAATTTTTTTTACTGAATTTATTGTAAGAATGTTCAATAAACAGTCCAAACTGATACGTAACATGTTTAACATGAGGTATCTGAACCATGATGGAGGGATTTACATTTCAGTGGTGGAAACAAAACCCGCTGCACACTGCTACCAACTAGCGGGTGGCGATTGAATTGCGCAAAATGAAAAGAAAATACACAAATATTTGCATGTCAATTCTTTCAGGAATTAGATACATGGCTTTTGAATATCGATGTAATAATCGCAGGAAAAAATATCACGATATATTGCCGTATCGATATTTCCGATACACGGCTTTTGAATATCGATATAATATTGCTGGGGAAAATATCACAATATATTGCCATATCGATATTTTCTTACATCCCTACTAAACAGTGAATTAGCACCAAGAATAAACATTTTCTGACCATTTTTCTTCCGAATTCTCTCCCAAGCTGTCTGGAGCTACGGAGATGTCGACCATGGTGTACCCGCGGGAGGAGAAGCTGGAGAAGCTTTCTCAGGAGGAGATCATCTCCAACACCAAGCTGGTGATCCAAGGCCTTGAGGCCCTGAAGAATGAGCACAACTCAATCCTCCACAGCCTGCTGGAGACTATCAAGTGCCTGAAGAAGGATGAAGAGGCCAACCTAGTCCACGAAAAGTCTAACTTGCTCCGCAAGTCTGTGGAGATGATTGAACTGGGTCTGGGTGAAGCGCAGGTGAGCTAAACGCTGATCTGAACTAAAGATGATACTGAGCTTCTGTGGTGATCCTGATTCATTCAGATCTAATTTGTGCTGCTCTGTTTCGTTGCTCCGACCTCTTAGTCCTGCTAAATGCCGCCACCCTGCTCTGCTGCTCTCTGTTCCAGGTGATGATGGCCCTGTCCAACCACCTGAACGCTGTAGAGTCTGAGAAGCAGAAGCTGCGCGCGCAGGTGAGGAGGCTCTGCCAGGAAAACCAGTGGCTGCGCGACGAGCTAGCCAACACCCAGCAGAAGCTGCAGAAGAGCGAGCAGAACGTGGCGCAGCTGGAGGAGGAGAAGAAGCACCTGGAGTTCATGAACCAGCTCAAAAAGTACGACGAAGATGTCTCGCCCACTGTAAGTGGACCCTTGCCTCACATCAAGTTATTTTAGCGCTGAGGTCTTTTATTTCCTTGTGTCCTGTGTGTAGAAAGTGTCATCTTTCTAGGAATGAGCTGCTGTTGTGAGGCCCACGTTGATGATGCTGTGGTTATATCTGAACTACTCTCCGTCGTTCTTGGTGTCGAGTCTGCATCACGGGTTTGTGTTGTTTAATCAGCAGGAGGAGAAAGACAAAGAAACACCCAAGGACAACTTGGATGACCTCTTCCCCAACGACGAAGAGGACCAGGGTCAAGGAAGTGAGGATTCGAGCCAAATGCTTGAACGTTGAATTTAAAATGATCAAGTGTTTTGGGACTTTGTTACAGAAGCTGCAGTTGGGTTCTCATGCTTGGTCGTTTGGAAACAAACATCGGACCTTTTTATTTGTGCTGCTGTTGTTTTCCACAGTGCAGCACCAACACAACAGTGCGGCTGTGGCTGCGGCCCAGCAGGGCGGCTATGAGATCCCAGCCCGCCTGAGAACCCTGCACAACCTGGTGATCCAGTACGCCTCCCAGGGCCGCTACGAGGTGGCAGTGCCCCTCTGTAAACAAGCTCTGGAGGACTTGGAGAAGACCTCTGGACACGACCATCCTGACGTCGCCACCATGCTGAACATCCTGGCCTTAGTCTACAGGTCTGAATAAAAAGCTGCAGCTGCTTTTTAAGTGTTTTTTAATCCGCTCTTGTCTCATTATCTTCTGCTCTACTGTTACAGGGATCAAAACAAATACAAAGAGGCAGCTCATCTGCTCAACGATGCCCTATCCATCCGCGAAAAGACCCTGGGCAAAGACCATCCAGCTGTAAGGCTCCAGCGTTACCCTAACTGCCTCACGTACACATGAACACCTCCATCAGCACCAGCCCTGCAGTCGCTTTACTCTCCTTCTCACTTGTTATTGATTCTTTCCCCTCCCTCTCTCTGTGAAGAATGGATTTTTATTTGGGGAGGTAATCACTCACGACTGATCAGAGTGTGCTCTGAAATCTGATCTAACCTGAGCTACAAAATCCTGACGTGGCCTAAAAATGCCTTCGTGAGATGATCGTAGAACGCCCCTGAGCTTTGCAGTGTACTTCCTGTTGTAGCTAAATCCTGTTTCTGTCCAGGTCGCTGCAACACTCA
Organism: Nothobranchius furzeri; assembly: GCF_043380555.1. Taxonomy (NCBI): domain Eukaryota; kingdom Metazoa; phylum Chordata; class Actinopteri; order Cyprinodontiformes; family Nothobranchiidae; genus Nothobranchius; species Nothobranchius furzeri. The sequence continues at coordinate 3,649,143 of NC_091752.1, forward strand.
ACAACCTGGCTGTGCTTTACGGGAAGAGAGGGAAGTACAAGGAAGCCGAGCCTCTGTGCAAGAGGGCTCTGGAGATCCGAGAAAAGGTAGGACACGCCCCTCACCTCCTACCTGCAGTAGCGTTGAGCATTCAGCTCGCTGTTGCAAAGAAGCCACTGTAGCATCACCTGCTAAAAGTAAGAAAAAGAGCTAATTCTTTTCCTAGAATGTGTTGGAAATGTCCACTAGGGTGTTCCCTTGATGGGAGGGAAATAAGAGGTACCCATTGGGGGAGGGGAGCAAACTGACAAACCTCTGAACTCAGCAGGCTACAAACTCTTAGCCTGAGAGCTCGGTTATGAACGCTATTGATCCGCCAGCCTTTATTAGATCTCCTCTGAGAAGGAAGCGGCTATCCTGAGTAGAGGTGGCAGGTCTGCCGAAGGGCGAAGGAGCAGAACGAAGGGTTGAAGACATTTGTTTCTGGATGATCACCAGGTTCTCGGGAAGGACCACCCAGATGTAGCGAAACAGCTGAACAACCTGGCTCTCCTGTGCCAGAATCAGGGCAAATACGAGGAGGTGGAGTATTACTACTGCCGTGCTCTGGAGATCTACGAGTGCAGACTGGGCCCAGATGATCCCAACGTGGCCAAAACCAAGAACAATCTGGTAAGAAAGAAGCCAAAACTACCTGTACTGCACCCAAAAGCTCCTGATCAAACATCTCCACGGAGTTGGCTTTGCAGCAACATCAGTGGGCTGTAAACTGGTTTTATTATAAATGGAAATGGTTTGTTTTGGCGTTTAGTCTCTGCGGGCGTGTTTTTCTGCAGAGGTCCTGCTCTGCCCAGCTAGTTGTTTCAGCGGAGTTGTCCCTGAGCCGTTTTCTTCAGCAGGATTCAAAAAACCAAAAGTTCCTGTTTTCCTTCTGATGGAGGAGCTCGGTGCACTCCTCAACGAGTCACATTTAAAGGTCTCGTTCAGTGGAAAACTTTGCGGTAGGTGTTCTTTTAGAACGTGCTCTTCAACCCCTATCGCCTGCCTTAGCCGCAGAAAGGAGACTGATGGGGAAAACAGTCGGGACAGGAAAAGCCAGCGTCTCCCGATTACACCCAGTGTCCCACAAAACAAAGACACGTGTATACGGTTTGGCCCGTTGTCCACATGAAAGTGAAGGTAAACAACATGAAAAACAATTATTCCTAAATCTCCAACCAGAGTGGAGTCTTGTAGATTCTCCGCTTGTGGACTTTAATAATCGGAGTTTTAGGTTTTGCAACAACACTGCTGCACACGCGACCTGTTTACTCTTTCTTGTTTGTTTTTACCAGCTCCATCACCACTTTACGTAGATCACCACAGGCGTAGGAAGACACTTAGGACCGTTATTGTCCACCTAGTTATTCCACATGTCAGGAATGTTTTACGTAGGGTTGTCACGGTAACCGGTGTAGCGGTAAACCCCGGTAAAAAAGTTGACAACAATAATAACCGTCTTGTTTTTAAAAAAACTATATTATCTCTGTGGATTACCGTGGCTGCGGTGTAGGCGCGGTGACCCTTACCAGCCACCGTATCATCTGTTGAAGTTGCCGGCGGCACATGCGCACTTTGTTGTTTACAACAAAACTTTCTTGAAGCTAAAGCTGAAATAATGGCCAAAGGAGGAGACGGCAGCGCTCAGGACATTTATTATCCCTCAAAGAAGACAATGTGGGAAGTACGGGCATCTTTTGGATATTTGAATAATGCCGAGGGACAGTTGATAGAAGACGGCTATCCTGTTTGCAGCACGTGCAGAAAAAGTGTCTGTGAAAGGCAACAACGCTTCAAATCTCATGACACATCTGGGTGACCATCACCCACAACTCTACAGTCAACGCAAGGCAAGCTAGCGTTAGCGTTTTAGCTAAAATGCGTGATCCGAGGATTTGGGTTGAGGGAGAACGCAACGAGTCGCTATATAAAGCAGCCGCAGCGCCGCTACCTGCATATAAACCGTGTCGCGGACACCGCCATGTTGAAATGACGCTATGCATTACGGGGCTCCCAGGGGCAGATAAGAGTTGGTCTCTCTCCGAGAATAATTATGAATTTAACAATGATTACTGCCTGATGGCATTTTCCCACATCTGCAAAGCTCACTGGAAGGACACAAACCGAGGACGATATTTTCCTGATATACGGATTACTCAAGTGAGGGTAAAAAAGTATCTGATTAGAAGGCTACTTGAGTACTGAGTATCATCTGATCTAATATTTTTAAAATGATGACATCAAACAGACAAAAAATAAGAAGTTATGGGCAAATATTGGTATTTTAAAGAATAAAGAGGAAATATGTAAACAAATAAACAACATAATTACAAAATAACACATTTTAGGCTAAATTTAGACACAAACTGAGGACAATATTTTCCTGATATACAGGGTTTATTTAGTTGTGTGAAAATGTAGCACGTTTAAAAAAAATACCACGATACCGAAAACCGTGATAATTTTGGTCACAATAACCGTGAGGTTACATTTTTACACCGTGACGACCCTAGATTTACGGCAAAGATCCAGAAGATTTGGGGAACTACTGCCGTCTACAGGCTTGGCATGCCTATGAATGCCTCATGGTGCTCTGGATTGTTTTTGCCTAGAGCAAGGTGGCGGGGACCTGTTTTTTTTCCTAGATGGGTGGGGGAGGATAATTGGTTTTTCAGAAACCCGGCGACATGTTTACAGGTCTTGGTATTCATGGCCCCGCACACATCGACCTGTGACCTCAGAAAGGCTGTATTGAATTTGCAGCCCAGATACAACAGAGTGTATTTCGGCTAGTAGGAGATCTCGACAAACATGGCAGAGCACGTTGGGGCTTATGGTATTTGTGGCCATAAAACATCAGTGTTGCAATATTTTACCCAAGAAAGAAAAGCCAAAAGTCTGACAACCTTCTAGCCCTGAAAAAGGACACCAAAGCTTTACTTTTCCATAGAAAACGTCTCACAAGGCCTTCGTTCGTTCGTTCATTCATTCATTCATCCATTAATACTGGAGACCACAGCAGATTTACTGACAAAATGAGTGAATGACACCTATGAGGCACTTTTTAGATCAGATTTGAACTTGTATATTCTCTCTTCCATCTTCAGGCGTCCTGCTTTCTCAAACAGGGGAAGTACAAGGAGGCTGAGATTCTCTACAAAGAGATTCTGACTCGCGCTCATGAGAAGGAGTTTGGATCTGTGGATGGTAAGGCTTCATAGTGGACTCTGAAGCTTCAACTGGATTGTACTCTTCTTTCACCATGTGCTGTCTGTCTCACATCAGTGGGCCAAAACCGATGCAGTCCTTTCCCCCCTTAAGAACCAACGTCCACGTCCTGCCCTCTGAATCTCATGTCCTGTGTCACTAGTAGGGATGCACCGATACAGGTATCGGTATCGGCACCGATACCAATACCGGTATCGGTAAAAGTTAACCGATACCAGGAACTGATACCAGTGCAGTTGCTTGAAAATGGCTTCACTGTAACTTGTCATTTCTGTTCACCTAATATTATAGTTTTGTGATGATTTCCTTTCATATATTTTACTTTTTATCTACCTCACAGTCTTTTCCTGTTTAAAGCAGAGAAGAAAATAAAACCTGTATTCCATATCATTGCATTTTTTTTGTGTGGTCGAAGTATCGGTATCGGGCATCGGCGAGTACTCAGATCCAAGTATCGGCATCGTATCGGTTTGGAAAAAAGAGGTATCGGTGCATCCCTAGTCACTAGCCTGGGGGTCTGAGTTAACCCAGACCCCCACAGATAAAAGCCACAGTTGGGTCCTGTTTTTTCCAGCTATGCTGGTTAACTCGCCTTAAACCTGTTCTGTAAAGGCCCCACTTAGAATCGGTCATCCGTGCATTCATAACCTCCAGACTGGACCACGCCGACTCATCCATAATAGGAGTAAACAAGTCATCCGTGCTGCAGCTTGGTCCCTCACCAATAAGGATAGAAGCAGTCACATCACTCCTGTACTTCCCTTGGCTGCCCGCGCTCTTCCATGTCGTGTTTAAGGTTCTTGTCTTTGTGTATAAAACTCTTCGTGTCCAGGCCCCTTCCTGTTGGTCCAGTATCGTCACACTATATGTGCCACAGCAGTCACTGAGGTCAGCCAATCACGTGCTCCTAACTGTTCCCAAAGTGCGTTATAAATCCTGTGGACAGCGAGCATTTTCTCGCGCCCCCCCCAAACTTCCTAAGGCCCGTTGCTTTTTTTAAAATCCTTGTATCTGTTTGATTTTTTGATGCTGTTTTCTGTCGTTGTTGTATCTTGTGTCTTTGTTCAGCACTGTGGTCGTCTGTTTAAAATGTGCTATAGAAATAAACTTGGTTTGGTGTCTTGTGGTAAAAAAGGGGGCCGAGGTCTCATCATTCAGAGGAACTTCAGAAACCTTTAGAAGACTTTTGTTTATTCTGAAAGTCAAGTTCTTCTCTTTCATCAGACATTATGTTTTGTGTTTTTCTCTGGAGTCTGAGTCAACGCTCCGCTCGGCTTTCACCGAGGATTATTTCTCACGTGGCCCTGGGACGAGTCTCTGTTTACGCAGAAAATCGTTTTTCATTGTTCACTCATATGAATAGTCGCACGCCTATTTCTACACTTTTCTTATTTTGGCTTTTTTTGTTTCACGTGTCACCCAATTATTTTGTACCGTTTCATCTCATTTTTGTATTGTTTTGATCTTTATTTCTATTTCAGTCTTTAATTTATTTAGAGGTAAATCTGATGAATCTTAATCGGAAGTTGGTTTTGTATCCAATTAACCACCAGAGACGGGATTCGTGGCATTAATAAGTCATCTCCATGCCACGCTTTTCTTCTGGTTTAGTTGCTGAGCTGAAGAAAAGCACGGCATGGAGATGACTTGTTAACGCCGCGAATCCCATCTCTGTTAACTACTATATCAAATAAGCACATAACACTTACATCATTAAACGCCGGGTGCTGCTTGGATTTCATTTGACTTTCTTTTTAACGTGTTTTTTTTCTATAACTTTGCTTAAAAAATCTGTTAATTTTAAATAAACCAGCATTTCTAAGTGTTTGAGTCCAGCTGTGCCGTTTGTAGATCACCTCTTCTGTTTGTCTGCAGCTGAGAACAAGCCCATCTGGATGCACGCAGAGGAGAGAGAGGAGATGAGCAAGGTGAGAAGCACCGGTGTGACATCCAACAGAAGATTTCTGATGGGTTTCTAAATGTGAAGTAGAGGAGCTGGAGATGATTCCGCCCCTAGATTATTATTTATTAAAGGAAAGCGTCTCAGAAGCCCTTTAAGTCCCAGAGGATCGTTGATCCACATAAACGCGGATGCAAATCTTGCTGATCCAGTTGTGACGGCAGCTTCCCTTCATGTGTTTTTCCTTCCTCTGCTGTATAATTTACTTCCAGGGCAAACACCGAGACAACACCCCGTATGGAGAGTACGGTGGCTGGTACAAGGCCTGTAAAGTCAACAGGTGAGGCTAATGAGTGTTTTAAAGCTTATAGGTGCAGTAGATGTTTTTCTGGAGCATTTCTTTGCCGTGTTGCCTGAAATGCTTTCCACGTACTGAGCAAAACAAAATATTTAATGTTTTATCAAAAATGAACAATTTTAATCACCTGTTAAATGTACAACCCTGGAAAAACCTCATCCAATCATTGTGAACGTCTCGTTCTTGATAAGATCTTGATCCGTCATACTGGCCTTCCCCGTCTTCCGCTTGGAGCAGCTGAACAAGAAGTAGTTTTTTATGGGGAAACATTTATGTGACGGACTTGCTGTTTGTGAACGCAGCCTGTCTTCTGTCGGCTGGTAGAGCTGTGTGTTTGCTGCCTATCGAGGGGAGCGTGTATGGCAGTTCGGGGCGGGTTTTGGATGTCGTTTGTTGGGTTTTCCCAGATTGCCCTTCCGTAGGTGTGTTTTGTTCGCAATTGTGGCAAAAAAAGGTTCTGACGAGTCGAAAATGTAAGTTAATGTTATGTTTTCACGTTTGTTCGACTATTGCTTCCACGTGGTGATGAACCATTTTCTGCGTGCAACAGATTTTGTGACTCAAGCCTGAGAGAACGAGGGTCAGACCTTTAAAATTGTTGTTTTTCAAAATGTAGCTGACTTGAACGGAGTTTTTGCTAAATATAGACTAGTAGTGAATCGTTCTCCAGGCACTGGAAAATGATTTGTGTAGTTTTAACATTTCTGATCATCTTTCTGGGTGCAGCCCTACCGTCAACACCACCCTGAGGAACTTGGGCGCCCTGTACCGCCGGCAGGGCAAACTAGAGGCCGCCGAGACGCTGGAGGAGTGCGCCGCGAGGTCTCGCAAACAGGTCGGCATCAGGAAAATGTCTAGATTTAAAAACGTGTCAGTTTCTGTGAAGTCAAACATGCCCCACCCCCACGTAAGGACGGAGATCTCATGTTGTTTCTCTCCCTTTTCCCACATTGCTTTGGATCCAGAGCAACACAGTAAGTGGTTTGTCCCTGTTGGAGCTTCCACCTCTCCTCCTCTAACATCACTCCCACCTCACAGTCATTTTAATGTTTGAGAGCATTAAAAGGGTCATAAAATCACTTGAATCCCCCTCCCCCGTAGCCACCTGCTAGAGTCTGTTGTTCTTATTTTCACTGGCGGTTTGCACCCGTTTGTGTGTCAGGGCATCGACCCCATCCACCAGACACGTGTGGTGGAGATTCTGAAGGACACAGAGGGAGACCGGCGGAGGAGCAGAGACAGCCTGACCAGCGTCAAGTATGAGAGTGGCTCTGAGACCGGAGAGGAAGTGAGTATGGGCGTGGAGTGGAACGGGGTGAGTACAAATCCACCATCGTAGAGTCAACATGGCCGACAGCTTCTCTGGCAAAACCAGGTGGCGTTTAGTAATACCTCAGAGCGTGCGGGCTGGTACAGGACAAACGTTGTTCTTTATATAAAGGGACTATTTAGATTTGTATGATGAGGTGTTAGAGAGTCAGCGTAGAGTAAAGAAGTAACTGAGGGAAAAAAACTCCAAGATTAACGTCATATTTATAGGAAAAAACTGTCAGGATTTACCTGAAATGTCCTTGATTAAAAGCATAATGGAGAATAAAACTAGGATCATGTGTGTTCTTGTACTTTAGTACGTTTGTGAGGAAAAAACAAACAAAATCCACAACCAGGATCCAATGTTTTTTAAGGATTTTTGCAGGAAAAAGACAAAAAATCTTTATCAAAGTAATAAACAAGGATGTGGTTATTCTCTAAAGCACGAGTGGCAAATTTATAAAATGCATCTCATTTTACTTGTATTGGGTAGATACACGGTATCCGCGGGTCCTTAAAGTCTTAAAAAGTCTTAAATCAGCTTTTCCAAATTTAAGGCCTTGAAAATCCTTAAAAAATGACAAATAATCCTTAAATCCAGTTTCCAAAGGTCTTAAATGACCAAAGACCCAATAAACAAGATTCTTTTATTTCTATAAAAATTTTCGTGAATTTCTAGTTAGTGTTCAGCATTTTTTGTGTATGATGTTGGCGTAAGCGGAACCGTACACATTCAGTTGGTTGTGAAAGGGGGCTATTTTTAGATGAGCACATTAGCTGGTTAAGCTAGTGGGAGCTTGCGCCATGGGGAAGTGCAAGTTTAATGGTAACTGGATGGCTAATTCCACGTTCTTGACGTGGTTAGCACCGGTTCCAGGCAATAGCTGGATATAGATTGGATTATAGCTTAGATTTAATTTTAAAAATAGCTTAAATTTGGTGAAAGTGGCCTTAAAAAAGGTCTTAAAAAGTCTTAAATTTGGCTCCCTTAAACCTGCAGATACACTGTAGATAATTAGAATATCATAACAATAATAGAGTTTATAAGTTTTTTCACACACAAAAGAAGTTTGAGGGGAGTTTTTAACTTTCTTTGTCAACAATTAGAGATTTTGTAAAGTCGAATAAGTTGGCAGTCGGGTTTTTTCATCATGAAATTGACAGCTGACTCAGCACTTTACCAGACAGAAAACAGCTTTAAATCAGCACTTCTCAAACTTTTCAGCTTCAGCAACAGAACAGCTGCAGGCCAAACCCGTAAGAAGCTTGCGGTGCCCAGCCCTTCACCAAATCTGAGCCACAACCTGAAATGATAGTAAAGTGCAGGGTTTCTGTACCGGCCCCTCAGCTCCATGCAGCCTGCCTTTATTACGAGGCTAACCTGGAACAGCTGATTGAGTGTCCTGGCACGCCCACCTTCTGTTTTCATGCTAGCTTTGGACTACAGCACATGCTCCTGTTTTTGTTCGTTGCTTGTCGACAGTAACAGGAGTCGTGTCTTAACGAGCGGCCGCTCTGCTGTCGACGCCTCCGCTCGAGTGAAACATCAGAGGCGCACGCTGAGTCTCGGCACCTCTGCAACATCCGAAACACCACCCAGCTAAAGCACCGCTTAGTTTCTCATGTTTCTGCTGCTCAGCCTTCCACACAAACAGGAGGGCGTTGATATTAAATCTGTAACTGTTAAATAAAAAAAAACAACAACACTAGAATAGGTGTGACGGCTAAAGTAAGCCCTCTGGGTGGTGTTGCCAGAAATGCCTCGCCTGAGCCTGTGCCTCTCCTCTCACTTGAGTGCAGCCACACCCTTCACTGCACCAGTGCAGACGTGCATGAGCCAGCCTGCTGCACTCACTTAACACACGCACTAATGCACCATGTGTGTTTGGAGTTTTTGTTCCCATGGCTGAACCTGTTAACCTGATCTCTGCTGCCCTCTCTGAAGGAGAGCGAGTTGTAAATGCACACAAAAAACGGAGCTTCTCCAAACTCCCAGTGGCAAATGTAACTTCACGTCCATTCGTCCCAGTTTGCACCCCAGAGTAATGCGTTTGCATGCGGTTTGTGTGCCGGTGTCGGTACAAGATCTGCTCGGGTGCAAGATCGGCTCGGGGTCCTTCGACTGCCGATGACGTCAAAGTACGGCAAACCCACTCGGACAAAATACACTACACATCTATACTGTTGGAAAGAATTTAGCAGTTTCGTTATTAAAATAATGTTTCTTAAGACGTAAGTTTGTGTTTATAATGGTATTTGTAAAATAAAACACTATCTTATTCATAATGTTGAACTCCTCTTTGAGCACATCCCTTGAAGGATCATAGGTATTAGCAACACCTGTGAAATAGTATTTGCAGGAAAGAAGTGTGTCCCGTTTATTGAAGTATTTTGTGTTTAGAGTTTTTGACGTCTTGTCCATGCGTAGTTCAGGTACGCTCATAGCTGCTAGCCAAAACTCTGGAGTTAAAAGTTTTCTGGCTTTACTAAAATACCTGTCTGTACTTATTTGATTGATGGTATTTTTACTTTCTATTGGACTCCAAATGTAATCATTTGGCACGTTTCTAATTCATAATTTGCAAGAATGTAATCGGCGATATTAGCATTAGCATTCCTATGGGTTTTTCCATGTATATTAGCATTGCGCTAACCACTCGCTGCCAAATTGCAGCCTTTGAGATTAGAAAATCTCCTTTTGTCACATCGCAATTTAATTGCACATGCAGTTAATCGTTCAGCCCTAATATACATGCAGCTCTATGCTAAAAGTGTATTTTCAAAGAGGTAATGATGGATTTCTTTGTAAAAGTTGTCCATCTTTCCAATAGAAAGATTTGCCTGGACCAACGTAACGTGATAACAAAGTAACGTGATAACAACGTAACGTGATTACGTAATTCCGTAAGGTTCATGTTCAGCCAATCAACTACTTAGACGTCATCGGCAGTCGACGGACCCCGAGCCAATTTTGCACCCGAGCAGATCCTGTACCGACACCGGCACTTCATGATCAATAGCAGCGGTTCTCAATCCTGGTCCCGGAAGGCTGGTATCCAGCATGTTTTAGTGGTTTTTCTGCTCCAACACACTTGATTCAATGGCTGAATCACATGTGCAGCAGCTCGTCAGGTTCTGCAGAAGCCTGTCAATTACCTGCTGATTGAAACCAGGCGTGTTGAAGCAGGGTTAAAACTAAAACCTGCTGAATACCGGCCTTTCAGGACCAGGACTGAGAGCCGCTGCTCTATACTGTTGCATCAAGAAAAGCTGCATTCACACCACGGCTTTCCACGGATGCGTGAGCGGCGCGTAACGTCTGCAAAGAGCAACACGCAGCTAATGGCTACCGCTCTAGTCGATGGGCGCCTTGGAGAGAAGCGTAGCGTCACAGCGCTTCCCTACATTTACGCGCTGGGTGTACTTTTACGTGTTTCACTTCCCAAACGCATCAAGCTCAGCATTGGAAGGGGTCAGACAAAAGGTCAAACGTGTGAAACATCTGGAAAGTTTCAGAATAAGACGTGCAGATTTCCAGTTGCTTAACGTTAAAAAAGAAAAAGAGGTGATTACCCTTTAAGCCTCCGTAGCCGAAAAGCCGTAAGAAGAGCAGAAACTAAACCACACACCTTTTGGACACACCATGCCGGCTTACTCCATGCTTGTTATCGCGTGAACTGACGAAATCACGCGGGATCTTGCAGTTCTTCTGTGATCCAGCGGGACCAGTGCTTGGATTGCTTCCGCTGGCACGGCATGTCTGAAACGCTCCCGGTGGGGAGAGGTCACGGGCAAAACGCGTCTGTTACGTATTCCAGTGGAAAGCCCGGGACACGATCCCAAAGTGGAGTTCTCTGTGTAAATGGCTTGTTTATAAAAGCTCGTCAGATTGTGCTTTAACTAAAAGTTTAACTAATTCCATCCATCCATCCATCCATTTACAGATGTTCGAATGTGCCCATGTGTTGGTTTAATGTTCCGTCCGATTTGATGATTTTGTGATTCTTGTGTCAAAGTTTGAATTTTTAATTCAGAAAGTTGGTTATCGAGGCCAAACTAAGTGTTTACATATTCAAATGAAAGGCCTGTGACACCTCAAAGGAACGCGAATCACGCGGAAAATCTAGTTTATTACACAATAACCGTGATAAGCCGGCGCTTGTACTGTGTGTTCGGGAAGACTTGGCTACATCACAGTTTAGCTCCACATCTGCAAACCTAATGGAACTAATGATCATTGGCTGGGGTTGATTAGCTGTGGGGGCCATCTTGAATTGGACTGACCCTAAAAGCTAACCAGTTGTTAGTATTTACTCCAGTTTACTTAAAAGTCATCCAACAGCAAACACGGCGGTGAGCGATGAGATAAATCTAAGCTTCCTGTTGGGTGTGTAGTCATTTAGATGACACAAATGTACATTTATTTCTTATTCAACCGTACACAGACAGAGCTTACTGGTGAGATGACAGCTGTTATGTTTGTGGTTGTGCTTTTGTTCTGCATGATTAGACTAAAGAATGCTCAGATTTAACGCTCTGCCTGTCAACCTTCATCCTTTTGCTTTTTTCCTCTTCTACCATCACTAACCTGTCTGACTGCTTTAGCCACGACAGCCAATCGGCCCATCAATCCAACCACATCTTCAGTCAGTGGATTGTACTCCCCCTGTTTGAATTCTCTGATTATCTTGTTGTACAGTGACTTAAAGTGTTTTAATTTCATTTTCCATTGAGATAATTAGTCCCAGAATTAGGATTCCTGGACAGAAATCATAATTTTATCATTAAAACACAAACAAAAATGGGATTTTAGCTCCTCTTGAGTATGTCCATGTGAGAGAGCGACTCGGTGCGTTTACGTGATCATCTAAGTGGACCTAGGTAGCTCTACAGTAATAACCTGGGAGCCTTTATCCTAGCTCACATGTACGTTAGAAAACCGAACTCTCAAATGAAGTTAGTTCCACTCCGGTGCAGTAGGTGGCAGCGTTCTTCCGGTTAGAACATAAACCGTAAACAAACGCTGGTGGGAATGAAGCAGGCGGAGTTAAAACGGGATGTGCACAGCTGCCGAAGGAACAGACAAGGCTGCAGCACAGCTAATTTGGTACCTACTGTACTGTTTGACGGTGTTCCTATGTCCATGCTTTCGTTCTTTTTAAAACACAGAAACAGTTTTGCTTACCTGTTTTGTAGCTACGTTTCGCCGGCAGCCGGCGAAACGTAGCTACAAAACAGGTAAGCAAAACTGTTTCTGTGTTTTAAAAAGAACGAAAGCATGGAATTAGAACCACGACACAGCAAGAACACACCTAAGGTGTTCCTATTAGTGATGTGTCGGTCGCGAACGAACCGGCTCTAAGAGCCGACTCTTTGAAGTGAACGACGGGAGCCGGCTCGTCCTTGGGAGCCGTCCCCTCCCCTCCCCTCCCCCCTCCCCCCTGCCTTGGCGAAAGCTACAGGCGATTGGTCAACATGTGTAACTGTGTGTCCAGACTGTCCACACACAGAGCAGTAGGGGCGGGGAAGAGGGAGGATCTTACTCAGACACACAGCAGAGCACATGCGGGTGGAGGGAGACGAAAGGGAATGAGGAGGAGGAAAAAGGCGAGAGAGAGGAGAGTGCAACGAAGACTGTGAGAAAATGAGCGCCAGCAGTAGGGAAGTGGAGATTTCTTAAAGTGTTCAGTTATTAAATCCATAGAAATGATAAATATTTGATATATTGCTTTTTTTTACATTAGTAAATTATTTTACATATAGTTTAGCATTATTTTGGTTATAAATGTACTCTACGCAACAGAAAATCTGAGGAGCCACTTGGGAGCCAAAAGAGCCGGCTCTTTTTGGTGAGCTGAGCCAAAAGAACCGGCTCTCTAAAAAGAGCCGGAATTCCCATCACTAGTTCCTATGCGACGATGATATTATCAGAAGACTGCTTCCGCAGTCTCTGCACTTCCAGAAGCTACTGATGTTGCCCTGGCTTTACAGGCAGATGCAGTCCGGCTCCTACTGCGTTATCGGGGTGCTTCAGCACGATTTGAATCAGTCAGCCTTCAGCCAGACGAACGCGTTATAAAAAAAACCTGCACCAGTCTATTTGGGGCAACAGTTGGGATTTGTGACGCACGTGTAAACGCTCTGACTCAGTGACTGCAGCTGTCCTACGTCTGCAGTGCTGCCAGATTCAGCCTTTCCTGTTCCCCCAGGAGAAAATAAAAAGTGCCGAGTCACTGTGGCTGCAACCACCACCCTGCTGCGTCACTGCTCTGCTTTATTATGTCATCATTCAGATTTAAAATCGGTGGTTCTGAGATTGGGTCTTTAGCGTAGGAAGCCTTATCCAGATCTCCTAATCTTACTATGTTTGCTTTTTTTGTCTTTTTCTCTCTTTTTCTCTATCAGGCCTAAGCCATCAAGATTATTCCTCCATCATTCTCTCCTTCCCCAGCACAATAACAAAGGGATGCGTGCTGTTGTTCCCTCTGGCCTCCTCTGTCTCAACAAACCATTCCTGGTGCCCCCCCCCCCCCTCCCTCCTGCAGCAGAGCCTCCTGGTTGTCACCTCTGGGACGTTTGGTCTTTCCATCTCTGCTCCGTTCTTTTCCCTCCTTTCCTGTCACTAACCACCGTCTTCACTCGACATTTAAAGACACCGCTGTGTGTAATCGATGCCTGTGAGGAGCTCGCTCGTACAGTTTCTTTTTATTTCTGTTTTCTCACAAGGGTGTACTAGGTTTGTTTGTCTTGCCGCAGTTGTTAATTTATTTGAAGAAGATGGGGAAAAAGAATGGCCTGGGTGGCATTTTCTGCTTTATTCAGCTTTTAACCATCACAGAGTCTAATCCAACGGAGGAAAATTGTTGCAAACGTTATTCTGCATGATCTCGTGCTGTGAAGTTTGACTCAGACCTTTACAGCAACAAAGCGAACGTTAGTTTAGCTGCAGATGTGGCGCCTGTATTTAGCCTCCTAGTTATTTTTGTTTAACCCTCCCACTGTCTTTATGGGTGTGACCCCGCGAGGAAAGTTGACCATTGAGCAGGATTGATGGTTTATCCCTTGAGGTCCACGTGGCAGGGGTGAGCACCAGACCCCGCGAGGAAAGTTGACCATTGAGCAGGATTGATGGTTTATCCCTTGAGGTCCACGTGGCAGGGGTGAGCACCAGACCCCGCGAGGAAAGTTGACCATTGAGCAGGATTGATGGTTTATCCCTTGAGGTCCACGTGGCAGGGGTGAGCACCAGACCCCGCCAGGAAAGTTGACCATTGAGCAGGATTGATGGTTTATCCCTTGAGGTCCACGTGGCAGGGGTGAGCACCAGACCCCGCCAGGAAAGTTGACCATTGAGCAGGATTGATGGTTTATCCCTTGAGGTCCACGTGGCAGGGGTGAGCACCAGAGCCCGCGAGGAAAGTTGACCATTGAGCAGGATTGATGGTTTATCCCTTGAGGTCCACGTGGCAGGGGTGAGCACCAGACCCCGCGAGGAAAGTTGACCATTGAGCAGGATTGATGGTTTATCCCTTGAGGTCCACGTGGCAGGGGTGAGCACCAGACCCCGCAAGGAAAGTTGACCATTGAGCAGGATTGATGGTTTATCCCTTGAGGTCCACGTGGCAGGGGTAAGCACCAGACCCCGCGAGGAAAGTTGACCATTGAGCAGGATTGATGGTTTATCCCTTGAGGTCCACGTGGCAGGGGTGAGCATCAATCCTGCTCAATGGTTGCTCAATGGTTAACTTTCCTCGCGGGGTCACACCCATAAAGACAGTGGGAGGGTTAACAAAAGTTATTATTGCTTTCTGCCTTGTGCTTTTGAGCAAACGTCTGCAATGACATGCTGGAAAACAGTTTAAAAATCAATGGTACCGAATTTACATTGGGTCTTCTGCTTTAATTGTGAGTGAAGCCAGTTTGCCACTGGGCTGTGACTGAATGGTGGCGAACCATGAACGGTGTTCAAGAGGGAGTTTGTGAAATATCTTAATGTTACCTTATGTGATCTCGGAGAGGTTCGTTTTCTTTAACCGTGGTTTCACGGTATCTAAAACTCGTCTTAAAGCAGCTTTCTGGAGTTTTTCCATTTTCAGAAACGATGTGTGATTTTTCAGAAATCCGTAAAAGTGAATCTCTTATCATGTAAATGGTAAAAATGCTAAATGGTCTGTATTTGATATAGCGCCTTCTAGAGTCCTGGAACCCCCCAAGGCACTTTACAACACAATCAGTCATTCACCCATTCACACACACATTCACACACTGGTGGTGCTGAGCTACGATGTAGCCACAGCTGCCCTGGTACGCACTGACAGAGGCGAGGCTGTCGAGCACTGGCGCCACCGGTCCCTCCGACCACCACCAGCAGGCAACGTGGGTTAAGTGTCTTGCCCGAGGACACAACGACAGCGACAGACTGAGCGGGTCTCGAACCTGCAACCTTCTGATTACAGGGCGAGCGCTTAACTCCTGTGCCACTGTCGCCCACAATCGCATGTACTGTGATATAATGTAAGCAATTTGTCTTTTTTTTGCTAAGCACGCCCCCTGCCCCGCGGAGCTCCATGCAATAGGAAACTTGAGTGCCGACCAGAGCTAACCAATAGCGTTAGACTACCTCTTAGACGCTACAAATTTAAGGAATACCTCGGCTGATGCAGAGTTGATGAACTTTTTACGGACAAGTAAGTCTCCAAAATATAAATATATGAGAACACAGCATGACATGAGAATAATACTCGTAAAACGGCGTGTTTTAGCTCCGTTTGTCGGCTACAGAAGGACATAAATAAATAAGAAACCTGAAGTCGTCATCTTAACAAAACGGAAGGAGAAATTATTTGTGTGATATGCTTGTCAGCCACTACACGGTGCTATCGGATAAGAGAAATACACCGGAAAGAGACTTTAAACCATTCTCACAATCTTCTGGGGCAACAATGGTAGAGGATTTAAGCGCCCGTCCCCTAATCGGAAGGTTGCAGGTTCGAGCCCCACTCAGTTTATCACTGTCGTCGTGTCCTTGGGCAAGACACTTAACCCAGCTGCCGGTGGTGGTCGGGAGGGACCGGTGGTGCCTGTGTACAGCAGCCTCGCTTCTGTCGGTGAGCCCCGGGGCAGCGGTGCCTATGATGTAGCTCATCACCATCAGGGTGTGAATGGGTGAGGGACTGTGTTGTAAAGCGCCTCGGGGGATTCTAGGACTCTAGAAGGCGCTATAACAAATGCAGGCCATTTAACATCTAAAATGTAATATTTACTATTTTAATATTTAGGCTAATTTGTGACTGAAAACAATAGACTTTTACAAATATATTGAGGATAAATTCTGAACAAATTAGGACATGTGGCTAAATTTTAGTGTGAAGATTTGCATTTGGACAAAAGTTGTAATTTATTCACGTCGACAGAACTTCTGGATGAACCGTTTTGGTGCGATTCCAACTGAAGATTCTTCTAATTTCTCATAATTTTGAACCCCCAACAGCCACAGCCCAGCGACATTAAGCCTTTAAAGAAGGGACTTTTGCCTTTTTTGTTTTTTATATTTAGATTTTCTAATTCATTTTCTATGACAATTGTTTACATTTAAGTGCTTTTTACGTTGTTTTTGTGGCTGATTATGAAGGCAGGAGTTACAAAAGGTCAACACGACAGAACAAAGCTGACAGAAAATCCGCTAGATCTTAGAGATGCAGTTGCCACGGTAACTTGCCGCGGTGTCCTTGGTTTGATGGTGTTCATAAAGGCTGAATGCTGCATGAAACGGACGATAACTCACTTTTTCAAAGGGAATTGGCAGCTGCTGTAAATCCAGTATGACAGCAGAGACTTCACTGGAGCAGTTAACACAAATCCCAGCCAACTAGAAGAAAATGTAATTCTCGATTTAAAGAGCAAGTCACCCCCTACAAGAAACTTACTTCACTCCCACTTCAGGTTTGAAAAATGCAACAAATGCTGTTGCTTGGCAGACCGAGAGGGCGGAGCCGCTAACAAATACACACACACACACACACAGGCTCATAATGGCATTATGACATTGTAATATACCAGATGACATCATAGCATACCTCTTAGCCAATAGCGGTGGCAGATTTAAATTCAAATACAGAGCAGAGTTTTTCCCTGACGACGGCGTAACTCTGACAGTTTTAGGCAGAATATTTGAATTTTAACCAAGATGCACTGAACTGCCAAATTATTGACTACACGTGTCTGTAGCATGATTAGACACTCCTTTATATAGTTTATCAGCAAAAAAATGTGATTTGGGGGTGACTTGCTCTTTAAGAATTATGGCCATAAATACCCAGAATTGCCTCGATCTGCTGGTTTAAGAGTAACAATTGGTGTTTTTTTTTTAATATATATATATAACAATGTAGTTTGTGAGTATTTGTGTGCTTCGGTGCCCACTTTGAATATGAATACTGTGTTTTAAATGAAGCCAAGCCAAATGGTGTGCGTTGCCTTTTTTCCTTACACGGTCATTTGCAGGTGTAAACATTGTCATGTTGGTGATTTTTTTCTTCTCGGGACTCCAGAAGTACAGTGTCTCCTGACAGTCTACGTGTTATTTATGCAGTTTAACTGAATGTAAATGACATGAACATCTCTGAAGTGTAATCGTGGACTGTATTTCTAGATTCAACCAGAGCGCTCGCTATACAGCTTTTGGTTGTGCTACGTGCTTCGATTGTTCATTCCTTCCACTGAGTAAACTAATGCATTTCTGATCAAACACACTGTGTTCATCACAGTTAGGGCAAATTCTTGTGTTAGTGGAATGCTTACTTTTTATTGAACGTCTGTTCTTGACAAAATTGCTATACACACGCATAAATATATACATAGTGTGATTCTGTTTCCATAAGTGGAAGAGCATAAACGGTAAGATCTTAAAGCACCAAGTAGGACTGATTATATACATATATATGAAAACCATTCTGCATTGTGAAGATTATTGCATCACCGTCTGTTATTCTCCAATAAAGTTTTTCATTTGTGAAGGTTGTCTTCTCATTGCTTCTCTTTGAATGGAAACACTAAAGGAAACCCCTGGAATCGATGTTCTGTGATGTTCACCGGTTCCTGGTGGCAGTAGGACAGAGATGGGGAACTGAGTCAGAGACTTGGCCCCTGAAGACGTGGCTTGATTGGGACTTGCTTTAAGACTCGTCCCTTGACTCAAGAGTCTCCCCTCAAAGACTCGTCCAGGGGTGGACTGACCTATCTGGCATTCTGGCACTGTCCCGGTGGGCCGCTTAGCCAAGTGGGCTGCTTGCCCAGCTTGGGCCGACACTACTCCACAGTTGGTGATCTGCAGAACATTAGCTACATGGTAACCCGAAGCTAACGGAGTCTTTCCAGGCGTTTTTAGCAAGAAAAACGCAGTAGAGCGATGACGTGGGAGATGTTTTACCACGTTAGCATGTAGCTAATGTCCCGCTGATCTCCGCCCGTGGAGAAGGAGCTGATCTGGAAGGCCAGGGCACCCGGTCGCAGCGGTCTGGCCCTACTTGTAATTTAACAGTCCCAGTCCATATTAGATCTCACATTCGGCCTAGAGAGGTCTGCGGGCGGCAAGAACCCCACCGCCACCGCTCTCCCAATGGGGGGTGCCGACGATTTGTAAAAATGCCGAGGCCGAAATTTGGTCCTAGTCCACCCCTGGACTCGTGCCATTATTTGGACTTGTCCTCTAAAGATTTGTGACAGATGGAGGCTCTCCCTCATACGCTCACCCTGACTCCCCCTCTAAGACTCTAGAAGGTGTCTATAAATACAGCCCATTGATTAGCAGTGATTAACGACCTGCTCTTGTGACGCGCTTGATTGTAAATTATCATGGACAAGCCAGATTAATTATGTTTTACACAAAATGGGGAGAGGTATGGGCATAATTAAATTTTGTTGCAAATTTATACCTCAATATTTACTTAAATACCTTGTTCAATCAATAGTACTTTCTTGTGTAGATCAAGCATCTATTATTTGGTCCAGTACAATTGAAAATAATTTGCATAAGCTACAAGTAGCACAAAATAAAGCTGCTCGTATTGTTTTAGGCTGCCCTTACAGAACGAATGTGGGAACCATGCATGAAAAACTTGCTTGGCTTGATGTGAAGAGTAGATTGAAGTATTTCTTGGTAACAACTGTGAGGAAAATTATAATTACAAAAGCACCAAAAATTATACATGGCAAATTATTGTTTTTTTTAGATAATCATACTTATAATACACGACAGATAAATGAGATGAAATGTGTTTTACCACGCAGCAGAACAAATCAAATTCAACGATCTTTTCACTATAAAGCTATGCTTGCATGGAATGCATTACCTAGATTTTTAATTTTTGAAAGTAATAACATTTCTTTTCAGGAGAAACTGAAATTTTTTGTTTACACACTTAATTGTATAGTGACTATGAACTCTGCAACGAAGGATTGAGAATCTGGGTTTGAGGTCGAATACTGGATATCGATGAGCTATGATACGAAACAATGGACATGATGTCACCATCCTGCTATATTTTATTTTCAATCTTTATTGGTGTGATTAACTCCTTTCCCGATATTAGTTTATACATGTAATTTTGTTCTAGATATGTGATTTCATCTTGAGCTACTGGTATTATGTGAATTAGGGATGTGCGTGTGTGTGTGTGTGTGTGTGTGTGTAGGGTATTTTCTTAAGTAAACAATTGTATGAAAATGTATGAGACCCCAGGAAGACTAGCATCTGCACTTTGGCAGAAGCTAACGAGGATCTCAATAAAACGAAACGAAACAGCAGTGGATCATTCATCCATTCACACCCTGGTGGGGGTGAGCTACAGTGCAGCCGCAGCTGCCCTGGGACCGATGGAAACGAGGGTGCCGAACACGAGTTCCTCCGGTCGCTCTGACCACCATTTACTATTTTACCTGCTAGATTAAGTCTGGAAGCAAGTTTTGGTTTATTTTTTTTTTAGGCACCAACATAAAAAATGGCGGATTTCCTGTAGAGGAGACTCTCGTGCCGTTCCAAGCATCACTGGACAGCAGCAAAAATGACCCACAGATGCTTTAATTTCGTAATTCTTAACTGTAATACTGGTCTTCATGACCTTTGACCCTGACATGCTCACTTTTTAAGAAAACAAAACGGCAAATGCACTTTGCTGCTGTGGCCCCCAGACTCTGGACCTCTCTCCCCCTGAGCCTGAGATCAGTGGACTCAGTGGTCTCCTTTAAAAAGCAGCTGAAGACTCACTTGTTCAAGCTGGCTTTTGGATGACCTTCTTCACCTCTCTCTCTTTATTCTGCTCTCCCCACCTATTCCACCTTCCTCAGGATCCACCGATTCCCCTCTTTCCTGTTCACTCTCTCTCTTTCTCTCTTTACATTTTTTCTTTTAAATCCCAATTGTCTATTTTTGCTCATTTAAAATATATTTTTAAACATTTTCTAAATGTTCTTTTATATTTTAACATTTTTTTTTTGTTTTTGTGAAGCGCCTCGTGATTTTTATCTTGAGAGGCGCTATAGAAATGATATTTTCTTCTTCTATAGAAAGCTTTGTGGTTCTAACGTAGTTTCTACTTTTATGAGAATGTTTTATTGAGTCTGTTTAACTTCTAACTTCATTCGCTGCTTCAAACTTTTACTTTGCAAACGGAAACAGGTTGTTGGCACAGCCCTCAACAGGCCAGAGGGATTAGTAGACATCTGAGCAGGATATTTACCCACAGCTCCCCCTGCTGGTAATCAGCCGGCACTGCATTATACGCATCAGTAATATGTAACTGTATAGTTATGTCTCCTGTTACTGGGTGGATGGATGAGTTACTGTTAAATTCAGAATTTCAAAGAAAACATCTGGATGTGGTTGCTGTTAAAGATGTTTAGAGGTATTTGCTGCCTGCTTTCAGGACTCCATTAAAACAAACAAACAAAAAAAACATCTGTAGTAGAAAGCAGAACTCTTGTTTTTGTGGTGCGACGTGAACAGACGGGTTGATGAGTGTGTGTTCCTGCAGGATGGCAGTGGAGCCCTCCAGCGCAGCGGTTCTCTGGGGAAACTCCGAGATGTTTTACGTCGCAGCAGCGAGTTGCTGGTGAAGAAGCTTCAGGGCAACGGACCTCCTGAACCTCGCAGCACCAAGTAATCCCCAGAAGAACCAAACATAATGTCTAATAAGCACTAGTGGGAAACAAGTCTAGCGTCTTACTCTCTAGCCAGGTGTCGTGTTTCTGATCTAAAATCCTTTATGAACATTTCTGTTTTTTTCACCAGCATGAAGAGAGCTGCTTCCTTGAACTACCTGAACAAAACAAGTGATGATTCGTTCCAGGTGAAGAATGCTTTAGAATAATAAGAACAAACTTGTTAGTAATTCCCCTTTCCTTCTTTGATGCATGTGTGCTTTGAACCCCCCAGACTCGAGGAGGCAGTAATTTCAGGGAGAGCCGAGGCCTGAGCTCGAGCACCGTGGACCTTTACACTGGAAACTGAGTCCTCCACCTCCCCAACGTCGACTCTTCTTCTGAGTTGTAACCATGTCCAATAACACTACCACACACACCATCAGTACCTTCTAGAGCCGACAGCTCCTGATGATCTAAAATCCTTTTATGACTCCTATGTTTTTATAATTTGTCTTCTGCTGACAGATGACTTTATTTCCAGATTTCGACGCGACTTTAGTGCCTCCTGAATTTGCTCTCAAACATCATCTCTGCCAATTATCTCTGAATCCCTGCGCTTTGAGTTCATTTGTTGCCATGAAGTCTCCCGTGCTGGTATGGTTTCCTCCCCTCGTTTTGATTTCAGATATATGTGAAATCTCCCGTACTTCCTGTGCCATCTGATAGTTTTATGTGCGCGTTTCCCCACATGAGACTTTCTTTTAGGATTCCAAGCGTCTGTAAGTTGCCATGCTGGGTTTCAGATGTGAATTTCGTAATGAACACATTTAAAGTGTCATTTTATTGTTTATTATCCTGCCTGTTGAGATTGGTGTGACATGTGAAGCGTCTGTTAGAGTTTTGGAGAAACGGGGGGGGGGGGGGGGGGGATTGTTTATCCAACTGACATCATTTTACAACCTAAAACTTGGTGGATGTGTCTGTAAAGAGCCTGCTGCTTTATTTTCTATTGTTTGATGGAATGTTTTTTTTGCCTTCATCTGATCTGTTTCTCTCCTATTGTAGAGGAACAATACTCTCTGAGGCATTTTACACTCGGTCCTGACCAAAAGCACGACATTTTAAGTTGTTTATAATAACAAGGGTAACATCTAAGGCTGGTTATTGTGAATGAGCCCTCGTGCCATGCATAACTGCGTTATCTGATTTTTATTTTTGCACAAGTCTCAGGTGGATGTTTGCTTAATGGACATTTTTTGTGAAGCTCTAAAAAGCTGAAATGTTGTAATGCATCTTTTAAATTCTCTCATTTTGAATAGACTTTTCCTGCTTTTTATAAGAGTTGTAGACAAACAATCACAGATGTGCAAATTATAGATCCGATCAGGACAGTGGTAGGTACAAAACTGTTAATAATCAGACGTAAAATGATTTTCCTTAACAGAGGAATGTTAAATGAATGCAGTCTGAAAGCACTTTCTCTCATGTGGATCCTTGAATAAAAACGAGTTTGTGTAGAGCGTTTTTTGCGATTTATTCAAAAGACCATTTATTTGTTCTTGACGCCTGACAGTTCTGAGAAAATACTGTTTCTAGTTTGGAAAACTTAAGATTTGATTGATAATTTGAACATGCCAACAAGTTCTGTTTGCTTATTTTCGCCATGAAACTTAAATCCCACAGAGGAAGTCTTAAAATAATCAAACAAATGTGGAAACGCTCTTGCCAGGTTGTTATTTTTCCCTCCTCCAGAAGTCAGCCTGAGGTTTCTCTGCTTGCTGCTAATCTCTCGGCATGTCTGAGCCTTCACGCGCTGCTTTGAGTTCATCCGAGAGCCGTCGAGACTTTTTCTCTCTTGGCTCACGGAGAGGCAGTAGCAGAGTTCATTAGAGCATGAGAGCTGACACTATGCCTCGAGACATTTCAAATAAAAGTGTAAATGATGTGGAGAAACTTATTTTTTAAAGGTCAGGAGTTCAGGTGATTTCAAATTTACTAATTGTGTGCCCCTTAAATAGTTTGGTCATATTAAACACGCTTGTAACAAAGATAAAATGGCTCATAGCAATAAGGTTACTTGTCAACACATTGGTTAAAGATTTACAGTTATTACCGTTAATGTGTTTATTGATAAATGGGCCATAAAGCAGATTTTTTCCTAAATTCTCTATATTAATCCAAATTAATTTAGCTCAAGTATAAATAATTGGATTTTTTTAATAAATAAATTTCAATTATTTATTTAACTTTAATTTATCCAGGTAAACAGTTTGAGAACCACTTCTCATTTGCAAACATGACCTCTAAATAGAATAAAATAATTTCTGGTGATCAAATCAGTGCACAGTTTAAACCAGGAGGTCGCACTGTTGTATTCCCTATTGTGGGACAGGCAGGAGTACCGGAAGCAGCTCTGTAGGAAAAGGAGGAATAAACAATCAAGTTGCCGGAAGTCTAGACGTTGATACCGGATGTTTGATATTTGAAAATAAAATTTCTAGTTCTCTTTTAGGCACAAATTGAATGAAGAAAACAGCTGTAGATTTGGTGTAATTACGTCAACTATAATTTGAATATTTTACCTTACCCCAAAAGAAAATCACACATTTTACATGAATAAAGTAATTAGAATAAATATCAATTTGAAGTATTTTATTTTGAAAAGTGTAATTCAGGAAGTCACGTGTATGAATTGTGGCTGCCTGATGGTGGGGACAGAAACGATCACGGAGGCAGCGAGTGGGAGGAAGCCAACCGAGTTGGAAACACCGCGGAGCCGCAAACTCGCTCCCGCAGAAGGCTGAGCTGGTCCGGCGGTCGGGGCGGAGGCAGACGGTGGCGACGCGGACCGGGTTGTAATGACTCACGGCGGTATCAGTTCTCAGCAGCCGTCCCTCCGCGAGCCAGCTGGAAGTTTAAACTTCGCTTCAAACTTTCGGCGGGGCTGCAGCTCGCTCTGAACGCCCGCTCGTTAACGTCGGTTCCACATGTCCCTGCGTTCTCGGTCAGCCAGGTGAGCAAGGCCGTTGGGCTTCCCGGGAGAGCTGCGCAGGAAACTCGGTTGGTTCCCGGAGCGTTACACCTCCAGCTTTCCGGTGTTTGACTTTCTGCGCGGCCGTTGGGACGCCGCGCGAGACGGGAGCGGAACAGCGCCGCTCGGCTCGGCTCGGTTATGGACCTACCGGGAAGGAGCGAGACCCGGCGGAGGGTAAGAAAATCCCCCACGGACGTGATGGTCGCTCTTGGCTTGTTCTCCCTTCAAGGTGAGTAAACGACGAGCTTCTGTAATTGCGCCCACTTCTCCAGTAAAATTCTGCGGTTTTCTGATTGTTCGGCTTGTAAATTGAGACGTTTGTCTGATGGTGTGAAAAATGCCCCCCAAGTCTCGTCGAGGATGAACATTTTTCACACGTGTGTTGCGTCAGAAGAACACATTGTTGTAGTTCAGACATGTAAAGTGGAAAGTGAAGCGAGCTTGAGGGGTTTATGGGGGGAGGCTGCGCTGGGAGAGGGGTGCACCCCTCCCCCAGTTACCCCAGTTGGGGGGGGATAACTGAAAATGCGCGTGCATGCTTAGAGAGTAACATCTTAGGATTTCGTGTGGTATTCTTCTGTGGAAAGCATCCCGGCTCCCATTCCAACACCCATCTCTCTTCTGCATCTTCTGGGCGCAGTTTGAATAAAAGTTGTCTCCCAGCTGCCCGATTCACGCAAACTACATCTGTATAAACGTGATGTGACGTTTTTGAAGCCTCCCTGAAGTTCACAAAGCCAGCTACAAAAGCCAGACGAGATCCACACGGATGATTCCTCCCAAGTTTGCATAAGGAATGCTCTTATCCTGCCAGAGATCGGGCTCATTAAGTCACCGCTCATCATGTCAAAACCGAGTCAGTTTTATCTGATTACCACAAATTGTGTTTGCCTGACTCTTCAGCACAGCTACAGCAGTCCAAGTGGCTGAATCGATTCCTTCAAGTTGCAGCAGCACCCCACCCACCCCCACCACACACACACTTATCCATGAGTCTCCTGATGGTGCCCATTTTGGGATGAATGTGTTCTGTGTGCAGGCAGCAGGGGAGTCGGGGCTGCTGTGGGTTTATGTTTATATATGAGATGTTTGAATAAAACCAAGCCAGGCTCTGTGAGGACGGCATGTTTTAGACCGTCAGAATTTGCAACTTTGTTCTCCACATGAAGCCGGCCACACCAAACACTGTTTTAGGGGCTTTGGAGGAATGTTTCAGCTAGATTGGGGTATTGGTCAAATATTTACTTGTATTTTTTTATATGCAAAATAAACTCTGAAGTGGGTCTGGGAGATGGGGTTTGTAAAGTTAGTTGAGGATGTAGAAGATGGAACCAAATAGAGAGATGACTGGCTGTGGTGACGTTTGAAGGGAAAAGTCCAAAGAGGAAGAGGACTCTAGTAGAGCTGGGGTATTACCTCAGCTCTGTTTTGCTACATAATCTGAAGCTTGTGCGGTAACTATATTTATTACTGTATATCCTTGTCTTCTGTTTATATATGCTCAAATAATCGATGCACCAAAATGAATAAATGGCCTCAAAAATTAGCATATTGTGATAAAGTTCATTATTGTCTGTAATGTACTGATAAACATTAGACTTTCATATATATTAGATTCATTACACACAACTGAAGTAGTTCGAGCCTTTTATTGTTTCTAATATTGATGATTTTGGCATACAGCTCATGAAAACCCTAAATTCCTATCTCAAAAATTAGCATATCATGAAAAGGTTCTCTAAACGAGCTATTAACCTAATCATCTGAATCAACTAATTAACTCTAAACACCTGCAAAAGATTCCTGAGGCTTTTAAAAACTCCCAGCCTGGTTCATTACTCAGAACCGCAATCATGGGTAAGACTGCCGACCTGACTGCTGTCCAGAAGGCCATCATTGACACCCTCAAGCAAGAGGGTAAGACACAGAAAGAAGTTTCTGAACGAATAGGCTGTAACCCTGAGTGCTGTATCAAGGCACCTCAGTGGGAAGTCTGTGGGAAGGAAAAAGTGTGGCAGAAAACGCTGCACAACGAGAAGAGGTGACCGTACCCTGAGGAAGATTGTGGAGAAGGACCGATTCCAGACCTTGGGGGACCTGCAGAAGCAGTGGACTGAGTCTGGAGTAGAAACATCCAGAGCCACCGTGTACAGGCGTGTGCAGGAAATGGGCTACAGGTGCCGCATTCCCCAGGTCAAGCCACTTTTATACCAGAAACAGCGGCAGAAGCGCCTGACCTGGGCTACAGAGAAGCAGCACTGGACTGTTGCTCAGTGGTCCAAAGTACTTTTTTCAGATGAAAGCAAATTTTGCATGTCCTTCGGAAATCAAGGTGCCAGAGTCTGGAGGAAGACTGGGCAGAGGGAAATGCCAACATGCCTGAAGTCCAGTGTCAAGTACCCACAGTCAGTGATGGTCTGGGGTGCCATGCCAGCTGCTGGTGTTGGTCCACTGTGTTTTATCAAGGGCAGGGTCAATGCAGCTAGCTATCAGGAGATGTTGGAGCACTTCATGCTTCCATCTGCTGAAAAGCTTTATGGAGATGAAGATTTCATTTTTCAGCACGACCTGGCACCTGCTCACAGTGCCAACACCACTGGTAAATGGTTTACTGACCATGGTATTACTGTGCTCAACTGGCCTGCCAACTCTCCTGACCTGAACCCCGTAGAGAACCTGTGGGATGTTGTGAAGAGAAAGTTGAGAGACGCAAGACCCAACACTCTGGATGAGCTTAAGGCCGCTATCGAAGCATCCTGGGCCTCCATAACACCTCAGCAGTACCACAGGCTGATTGCCTCCATGCCACGCCGCACTGAAGCAGTCATTTCTGCTAAAGGATTCCCGACCAAGTATTGAGTGCATAACTGAACATAATTAGACTTATTTTGTATTAAAAACACTTTTCTTTTATTGGTCGGATGAAATATGCTAATTTATTGAGATAGAAATTCTTGGTTTTCATGAGCTGTACGCCACAATCATCAATATTAGAGACAATAAAAGGCTTGAACTACTTCAGTTGTGTGTAATGAATCTAATAAATATGAAAGTCTAATGTTTAAATGATAAAATGGTAAATGACCCGCACTTGTTTAGCGCCTCTCAGCGTAAGGACTCCAAAGCTCTTTACACTGCAGTGTATCATTCATCCATTCACACACTCATTCACACACTGGTGGGGATGAGCTACGATGTAGCCACAGCTGCCCTGGGGCACACTGACAGAGGCGAGGCTGCCGAGCACAGGCGCCACCGGTCCTTCCGACCACCACCAGCAGGCAAGATGGGTTAAGTGTCTTGCCCAAGGACACAACAGCAGAATTCTCTGTCCGGAGCCGGGATCGAACCTGCAACCTTCCGATTACTGGACAACCCGCTCAACCTGTTGTAATGAACTTTATCACAATATGGTAATTTTTTGAGAAGGACCTGTATTTGGGTTGATCAAGGACTCAGCATCACACAGTTTTGCATTGCATTCTGGGATGTGACGACATATTGCTGGCCTTACGAGTGACAACAAACCGTAAACATGAACAGTATGATGTAGATAAGGAGCAGGTTTGGGAGAAAGGAAGTTTTAAGGAACATGTTAAAATTCCCTAAAGGATGCAGAACATACAGGGATACATGAAATAGGGAAGCCAAGGACCAGTTTATGTACAAAATCAGTATTTTCAACGGTTTGGTTCCATGTGAAAGACCCAAGAGTGGAGCACCTACAACAACTTGTTACCGCCGCAGTTCTGCATCTTTTCCATCTTCAGTTCAGTTCACTTTATTTCAAACATATACATTCACCAACATTTCATAAAATCATTCCACGCAATTGTTTGAAAATCTTGTTTCCATTTGCTTATCGGTTTCAGAGGGTGAGGGAGTGATAAAGCAGTTGTGTCAAAAAATGGGAATTAATATTGGCCCAGAAGATATTGATATGTTCAGAAATAGCTAACATCGGCCAATACTGGTGATGTACCGCTGTGAAAGTTTTGGGCTGATACCGATATCCGAAATTAAGATCATTGTTATGGCCGATACCGATAAATTGACATTAATGCTTGTAAAATCAGCTTTTTTTGTGTAAAATTAAAATGATTCAAGCTGAGTTTATATTATTATGTACACACAACACACACATTTACACTTCTGAGATGATCACATTCTCTGTTCACATGACTAAATAATTAAATATCACCCCCCCCCCCCCCCCCAACCCTCTGAAACAGATAAACAAATGAAGGCAAGATGAAAGAAATATCCGTTGTAAATATTAGCCCGGTTTTATTTATCGAACCGATGTTAAAAGAGAAAAAAGACCAACACTGGCCGATACCGATGATAATGATGCTGATATGTCATCTATTCACATTCCCGTGTGTAAGATACGTTACGGCGTACAAGTATTGAACGCCATTTAAAAAGCGATTATCATGCAACACCTTTATTTCCTCGTTGTGCTGTTACTGTCTCCCCGCGTATTTTGCAGATGGAAGGTTTTACGTTTCAACATCCAGCTTCTTAACCCAAACCAGGTCCTTAGGACTGTTGCTGCATCGGTTTTCTGTACAAGCACCTTCTCCTCCACCCTCTCCAGACTTCCAGTTGTTGCTAAGCTTTTGACCAAAGCAGGTGCAACTTGATGACTTCTTCAAACGTTGCGTTACTGTTGAGTCAAAATCTCTACCATTGGCCAAGTTTATATAAATTCTACTATAAAGCGAAAACACCGCCCACTACTGCTCCGTACACTTTGCTCTCTGCTTTTCTGTTCTGGTTTCTATTTGTAGCAGATGTGGCGGCTCTGATGGACCTTTATGCTGTTAAAGTCCATCAGCATGACTCTCCCTCCCTTCAGAACCTTTTGCCTCCATCCCCCACTGTTCTCTCGCCGTGTTTAAATGTTTTCCGGCGTAAACTATCTCAGACCTGAAAAATGAATGAAGAACGACGACTTTCTATGACGCCTAGATAAAGAAAGGTATTTACCTATCATCCTTGTGCAGTGTCACCTGTCACAATCAAACCGCTGTGTTATCGGATTAATAAAGGATTTGTTGTTCAGTCAAAGAATGAAGGGTGTTTTGTTTGTAGCTTTCAGGATGTCGAGATCCTTCAGGTGCCTTCTAAACCTCACAATCGACCAGTGGTTAGTGGTATTTAAAACGTTCTCATAGAGTATCAGAACAGAACATTAGGACTTTCTTTCCAGGATGTTTTGCAGGCATGCACACCTGCTGCAGCTTTATTTAAAAATCCATACGCTTGGCTCCTGTTAATGCTGCTCTACCTGTAGGCCATTTGGCTGCGCGCTCGTCTTTGAATTTTTTGAAAGCTCAAGTTGACATGAGAAGAAGGGATTAGAGCTAAACAAACTGCAGATTGTGTGGCGTTGTGTTGGATTTGTCTGTGTCCTGTCACTCAGGTTACAGCAGTAATGTTGATGCACCTGCAGTTTAAAATGTAAGGTAATAATTGGCTTTTATCGGGAAGGGTTTGCTTTTGAAGCATATTAATGGAAGGAGACAGCATGATACTTTTTTAATGTTTTCTGTAGATCATTTTAGGGATAGGGAAGTGGAAAAATGGGTTTTTAAAGTTTGGTGGAGGACGAATAATGCAACGTATGGAGGTGAAACGGGAAAATGATAATCTGGTGCAAAAGTCCATTTATTTCAGCTTAGACTGAGAGACCATCTAAAGCAGGGGTATTAATTTCCGGGCCTGGAGGGCCGGTGTCCATCGTGTTTTAGTTTAACCCTGTTTCAACTCACCTGCTGACTGATTTCAGTCAGCAGGTGATTAACAGGCTTCTGCA
The DNA here is from genome assembly GCF_043380555.1 of Nothobranchius furzeri. Lineage (NCBI taxonomy): Eukaryota > Metazoa > Chordata > Actinopteri > Cyprinodontiformes > Nothobranchiidae > Nothobranchius > Nothobranchius furzeri. Next base: position 3,678,952 of record NC_091752.1, read on the forward strand.
GAGCCTGATGAGCTGCTGCCCAGGTGGTTCAACCACTGAATCTAGCGTGTTGGAGCAGAGAAACCAATAAAATGTGCTGAGTACCGGCCCTCCAGAATAGCCCTGATCTATATTCTCCGGAACCATTTGCACATGTTCTGGATTCATTAGCCGATCAGAGTGTGACACGTGGAGTCTAGAATCAGGGTATCCGCGGGTCCTTAAAAAGTCTTAAAGTCTTAAATTTGCTTTTCCAAATTTAAGGCCTCAAAAATCCTTAAAAATGACAAATAATCCTTTAATACAGTTTCCAAAGGTCTTAAATGACCAAAGACCCAATAAACTAGATTGTTTTATTTCTATAAAATTTTTGTGAATATCTCATTACCGTTGAGCATTTTTTGTGAACGATATTGGCGTAAGCGGAACCGTACACATTCAGTTGGTTGTGAAAGGGGACTTTTTTTAGATGAGCACATTAGCTGGTTAAGCTAGTGGGAGCTTGCGCCATGGGGAAGTGCAAGTTTAATGGTAACTGGATGGTTAATCCTACGTTCGCGACGTGGTTAGCACCGGTTCCAGGCAATAGCTGGAAATTATAGCTTAAATTTTATTTTTAAAAATGGCTTAAATTTTGTCTAAGTGGCCTTAAAAAAAGTCTTAAATTTGGCTCCCTTAAACCTGCAGATACCATGTAGAATACTGAACCTGGGGTTTTCATCAGCTGTACGCCATGACCGTCACAGTCATAACAAATAAAGGCTTGGAGTATCTGGCTTTGCATGGGACAAGTATATCATATTAGTTTTTGACACAAAACAAAAAATACCTAAATGGCATCAACAGTATTATCAGGCTGAAGTGGTGAAAGTTTTTATATTTATTTTTGTCCAGTGGGAACGAGTCTTGAGCTTGTGTTTCCCCGCTGTCCATAAACCTTATTCAGGATCTTAATCTAATACTCCAGATTGAATCATGAGTTGGGACATCTCTACTGACGTCATCCAAACCAGTTTGAGGACAGCTTAAAGGCACGAGGTCTAAAAAGCACGAACCACACATTTTAAAATGTTTTATGGCTAAGATTAAAAACAAATTGTTCAAATGTCGAAAATTGGGTTATTTTGATGATTTTTATCACCAGTGATGATTCCTCTTGTGCCGTCTGAGATCCTATCCTCATCTCTGTTTGAAGACCATGCCGTTTATTTTGATTGTCCCAAGTCTACTGAACATAAAAACTTGTAAGTAAACCATTAAACCCTTCTCCGTTTGGTATTTAGAAAGTTTTTGTTTCTGATCAAGTTGTACGATGATGCTGCTCGCATGGTTTCTGCTCTTTAGATACACTCTACTACAGTTGTTGTGGGGTTGTAGGAGGGCTTCTCAAGGTCTTGTGTGGCTCCAGTTTCTGGTCATTCATCAGGCGATGTTTATTCAGCTTAAGTTGAAGCTTTTGAACTTCAGTCATCTTTTTTTTCCACCTCTCTGTATGACGTTTACGCTCACACCGTTGGGTAGGTTTCTTCTCCCATGGGAGGATCTCCCTGCTCTGTTTCAGAGTTATTACTGGGTCTGTGTCATGGTTGGAAAAGTATACCCTCATATTGATGATAACTCTGCTAACGTTGTTAGCATTTCTTCATCAGTAAAACACTAGCATGTAGCGTTTAGCAACCCAAAGCAGAAGCTTGTTAAGTGACCTTCGTAGTTATAAATGTAGGTGCACAAATACAATTTAAAACCTGTGTCTATATGATTGTGGCGTCTCGAATGTGGCCTAGAAAACCCTGTCTACATTGTTGATCCTTATCCTTGCTGGTTCCTTCAGCGATGGCTTAAATATGCTGTAAAGAACACTAATGTGGCTGTGACCCGGAAGTGATTCAGCTGGCTAAAAAGTCAGAAAATGTCAAACCAGGGCTCCGTGGCAAATGGCCTATTGGTTGCAACTCGGAGAGAAATTGCCAGTATCTTCAAAACTTCATAAAGTTTGCTTCCTCTCTACTTTGCTGCTTCTTTTTAAAGGTGTGGTTGACTGAAAAGTAATTTATAAATGTTTAATCGGTTACTCTGAGTTTTTCATGCAGGCAGAACATGAAATTAGTCTCCTACACCTATCTCCTGCATTAGCTTCTGATGGAAACTAGGTTGTAAAAGTCTAGGATGTGAAAATCCTCACGGATTTATGTCACACTGAAATAGCATTCACGGTCTCACCAGTCATGACAGAGAACAGGGAAGGCTGTTGTTGGTTTAATGTCTGGTTCTCAGTCGCGGATGTCTCAGCTAGTTTAAGCTAATCCAGGGTTTCCCCCAGCGCTTTATAAGCCTGGCAGTCCGCCAGGCTTTCCTTGGCCACCCGCCAGGCTAAGCGTCATGCCCCGCCCCCCCTCCCCAACCGTGTCCGCTTACACGAACGGCGCGACGAAACTAGTGCCCTCCATCAGCTGATACTGGTGAGAAATGGCAGCGGAATGTGTGCAACACCCCCACCCCGCTCTCACGGTGGAGCGCTGCGGGACCCCCCCCGGACGGGCAAAGCCGCCAGGCTAAACTCCTTTTCTGGAGGAAACCCTGTAATCATTAGCATTTGCAACTTCACCACACAGCAGAACTCCTCCAGGCTTGTGTTGTTTGTAGAGATAAGACATCCAGTGGTCGCGTTGCTGTTATCCAATCCTGGGCGAGATGTCCAAATATCAGGAAATAAAACTCCAAATTCTGCCGTCTGAAGCTCAACTGTGATGTCACAGACATGGTCTTCTGAGCCAGGGGTTTGTGGGCTATTTTGTGCCCTGAGTACTGCCTGCAAGGCATTCATTCCTTCTAGAAACCACTGCAAATGTATTGATTAAACGAGTAATCTACTCCTTTAAAGATAAAATTAAAGTTGTTGACGCTATTTAAAAAAAAAAGTTCTTCTCTGTGTTTTTATGGACTCATCTTGAAGTTATGGCTCAGTGGTTGCCAAAAACAACCCTGTCATTAGCCCGAGGGGAAGATTACAAAGAAAAATAAATAAAATGACTTATAAGAGGTTGTCAGCTAATATTGCTCTTACATTAAACCTTTGGTATGTATGTGGGTTGAATGTACCTACTGATCCACGCAGCCCCCGATTGCTGTTTGATCAACAAAACCAAATAAATGAAGAAATACAAGAACCAGGAATGACTCCATGTAAATGATGATTACAGCATGTAATGACCCATGTACCCAAACCCATGCATGGGAATGATGGAGTGCATTCATACTGGCTCATATGTTTGTGATTTAGCTGCCTCTGCTGTTGGACCTTGTGGTTTTGATTGTAGAGCTGTCTTTTGTAGTTTGTCTGTTGGCCCTTGTGGTTGCCAGCCTCATCCTGAAAGATCTGTTGTTTATTGGCTTTGTGCCTCCGGAGCTCCGTGTCCTGTCTGGGCTGGAGGAGTGGTTAGGATGCACCCAGTACTGTGTTTTGTTGAGCTTGGCTTTTTCTCCCTCCTTTTTGGTGTTTCCAATTATTTGCTGCCACGCATCCGTAGGATAGCATGCAAGAGCTGCTTTGTTATTTAGCAGATATCCTTCCAACCAAGTATTAATTTAAAGAAAAGCAACACACAGGCCTGGCTAAGTGCTACCATTGGCCCGTTTTAGAAGACACACAATCCCGGCAAGTCGGTGTAATACTGCCGCCTCAGTGTGTCTTATGAACAGACGGCAGCACGACGATGCAGGAACTTTGCGGCATTCGTTCCACCATGCTTGGTAGTAATATTGCTGCAACACCAGACTTGTGGCGCAACAGAGGAACGTGTCGCAATCACTTGGGGAGTTACTGCCAAACTCCGGCCAGTAACTGTATTGAAAATGAAAGTAAACACGGATCGTAAGTTTCGCTTTTGTAAACAGAATCAGCTGGGATGACAAACTGGAGCAATGCAGAGTAGAGGTCGGCCGATAGATCCATTTTTTCCTATATCGGCCATTGGCTGAAATTATTAAGATGATTAAGAAAGAAAAGTCAGGCACCTGTGTGGCCAATTGCTGCCACTACTAGACTGAAGAAAAGGACCCAAAGGACCCCAACACACCGTTTCTTTTAATGTTTTTAGTTAGTTTATATTTGAGGTTCAATAAATATTAAAATGTTTATTGTTTTATTTAATTCATATTTCACACAGTGAGTATACAGTTGACTTTCACAATCCACGTGCTGCTAAAACAGTTATAGATCAGCCTTAATAATCGACTTTAGATATCGGCAGCAAAATACGTTAAAATTCGGTGTCTGCATCTGCCTTAAACAAACCCATATCAGTCGGCCTCTAATGCAGAGCTCCAGGTGCTTCTCTCCGTTCGAGCTGGAGCTCAGATCACCAGAGAATGCACGGCGACTGTGGAGGACAGACGTCTTTAGGAGCGGCTTGTTAAAAAAAAGTAGAGTGTGGCTTCGATTGTAACAAAAAGCAAGTTATATCCAAGAAAATGGAAGTCTGTAGCAGCGCAGAGGCCGCCCCATACCCCTTTTACACAGCATGTGTAGTCTTTTCTTAAAAGGACACGATTGTACCAAATCACCGCCACAGTCTGAGCACTTACAAATGACCTAAGGCTCCCTGATGCTGGCTCAGCGTTGCGGCAGATTGGCGGCATTGTTTTCTAAAAGAGGCTATTGGGTTAAGTTGACTTCCGATCTCAGTTCTTCACTACGCTAACTCAGCGTGTTGATCAGTGAACCTTCATGTCAGACATTTCATAATTGGAGACTTTTAGCGTTCTTTTCTTTGAATTGCTTTACTTTATAATTTTGAAGTTTTTACTGCACCCGGGTCACAAATGGCTAAGAGAATCTGTAGTGCATCCTCAAAACACCAGGTTAGATCCAGGGAACCACTTCCCCATGGGAATAATTTTATTCCTAGTTGCATCAACTCGATTTATTATTCCAAATTAGGTAAAAGTTTCTTTGTCAAATCTTTAAGATCTCTAAAAGAGTCAGTGTTCTTACTATGAGTATAGGGTTGTCACGGTAACCGGTGTAGCGGTAAACCTCGGTAAAATAGTTCACGATAATAACCAGGGATGTGTATTTTTGAAATTCTGGCGATACGATACATATCACAATACAGGGGAGACGATACGATATATCAAGATATATTGCGATACATTCAGTCAGACGTTACAAGCAATTTTTTTTACTGAATTTATTGTAAGAATGTTCAACAGTCCAAACTGATACGTAACATGTTTAACATGAGGTATCTGAACCATGATGGAGGGATTTGCATTTCAATGGTGGAAACAAAACCTGTTGCACACTGCTGCCAAGTAGCGGGCGGCGATTGAATTTCACAAAACGAAAAGAAAATACACAAATGTTTGCATGTAAATTCTTTCAAGAATTAGATACACGGCTTTTGAATATGTATGTAATAATCGCAGGAAAAAATATCACGATATATTGCCATATCAATATTTTCTTACATCCCTAATAATAACCGTCTTGTTTTTGAAAAAAAAAATTATCTCGGTGGGTTACCGTGGCTGCGGTGTAGGCGCGGTGACCCTTACCAGCCACCGTATCATCTGCTGAAGTTGCCGGCGGCACATGCGCACTTTGTTGTTTACAACCAAAACTTTCTTCAAGCTAAAGCTGAAATAATGGCCAAAGGAGGAGACGACAGCACTCAGGACATTTATTATCCCTCAAAGAAGACAAAATGGGAAGTACGGGCATATTTTGGATATCTGAAGAATGCCGAGGGACAGCTGATAGAAGACGGCTATCCTGTTTGCAGCACGTGCAGAAAAAGTGTCTGTGAAAGGCAGCAACGCTTCAAATCTCATGACACATCTGCGTGACCATCACCCACAACTCTACAGTCAACGCAAGGCAAGCTAACGTTAGCTAAAATGCGTGATCCGAGGATTTGGGTTGAGGGAGAATGCAACGAGTCGCTATATAAAGCAGCCGCAGCGCCGCTACCTGCATATAAACCGTGTCGCGGACACCGCCATGTTGAAATGACGCTATGCATTACGGGGCTCCCAGGGACAGATAAGAGTTGGTCTCTCTCCGAGAATAATTATGAATTTAACAACGATTACTGCCTGATGACATTTTCCCACATCTGCAAAGCTCACTGGAAGGACACAAACCGAGGACAATATTTTCCTGATATAGGGTTTATTACTCAAGTGAGGGTAAAAAAGTATCTGATTACAAGGCTACTTGAGTACTGAGTATCATCTGATCTAATATTTTTAAAATGATGACATCAAACAGACAAAACATAAGAAGTTATGGGCAAATATTGGTATTTTAAAGACTAAAGGGGAAAAATGTAAACAAATAAACAACATAATTACAAAATAACACATTTTAGGCTAAATTTAGACACAAACTGAGGACAATATGTTCCTGATATACAGGGTTTATGTAGTTGTCTGAAAATGTAACACGTTTAAAAAAATACCGCGATAATACCGAAAACCGTGATAATTTTGGTCACAATAACCGTGAGGTTAAATTTTCACACCATGACAACCCTATACGAGTACAGAATAAATTAGGAATCAATAGCAAACACTCTGTGTGTACAAATAAATAAAGTTGTTTGTTGTGCAGCCTGACCTTTTACAGTATTAAATAATCTCTGCTGTGAAATCAATTTTTTTCCACCATCTTTTAAAAATCAAACACAGCATCAATCGACCCATTGGTACTTTCAACAAGCATTCTCCTCCTCTGCTGATTCTTGGATTGGATTAAATTCAGGCATGTTTTGACCTGAGAAAGTGATAGAAAACTATACCAACAGTGGTGGGAGTATATTTTAGATCGTCTTATCCACCAATGTTGTTTTCTTGTTGAGTCTAGGAACAACTTGTTGAGTTATATGGTGTTTGTGTTCTCCTATCAAACATCTGTCTAACATTTTCTCACCTTATCTTGCACAGCTGAAACCTGAGATCTTGTATCTCCTGTTTTTATGCTTGCTGTAAGAGAACTGCTCAGTTGTTTTCACCACTCTTGACACCTTGCTGATGTAACCCACTCAGATAGTTGTAAATCCTCACAACTTCTCCCGCTGCCAGGCAGGTATGAGGCCGCGGTGAGGGGGGAGAGCATCAGGCTGTAACAAAATCCCCGTTTTGTTCCCACGTCTGAGCGAGAGCACGAGCGGTGCCGCCACTGCATTTAGATGCATCTGATTGAATCGTGCAGGAATGCCTCATTCAGCTGCAGCCTGTTCTGAAGGAGAAGAGCCAATAAAAGGAGAGCAAGCAGGGGAGAAAGGCGTCTGGCGTGCCATTGCATAATCCCAGCAGCCATTAACTCTTAGTATGCTGAGGCTGAATTAAATCATCACAGCAACAGGCCACAGGCAGAGAGGCGTCAAGCAGCTTCCAGTCAGCCTCCGGCTCGTTTGCCTCACTAGCATGGAAACGGGCCGACGAGGCCACTGGAACGCCTCCATCTGACTTCCTGACTAATTATTGCATTTAAATAATCAATTTGCCACTTTTAATTACTTTCTTCTAAACCCAAATTTGTTTTGCATCTTCTGAGTTCAGAGATGCTTTGTTTTGTTTTCTTGTCATGATGGACAGGGCTGTTTCCATGGCAGCCCGCGCTGACCTCCCTGTTCCGGTTACGCGGCATGAACCCACGCAGCCGAGTTCTGCTCCGACGACAGAACCAGCTTAACGTGTGACTATAAAGCGGATGGCTTCATCAGCTCCTGGCGCTGGAAGCTTGTGAATATTTTAGAGCTTCCCGGTTCCTTTGAATCCCTGCTCATACATTTTGGATGTGAACCAAGTGCCACAGCTCTGCCGGCGTTCTCCCAGGATTTGGAGAGTGGTTTCATCTTTTTAACTTTTCAAGCAAATACATATGTGTCACGTGGTTTTTCCTTTTAAAGCACACTTATTTTCTTCTTCGCCTTCTTCTTCTTCTTCCTCGAAGAGCGAGAAGAACAAAATCATGTGTTTAGGATGTCACAGTTGGAGATTTCACACCTGGAACGATTTTTTTATCCATAACGTAGTAAACAGGGTGTCTGAGGTTTTCTGCCCGGAAGATCAAAGATTGAATTGAATTGAATTGATTCAGTCAAAACAATAAAACATTGCATTGATGGTAAACATTTACGCCTCCTGTCTCAGTAAAGCACCAGCCATGGTCTTTTTACAGTGGTCTGTTCTTTATTCCAGGTTATAAATGAACCCATTAAATTTTACCATTATGCTCAATGAGATTAAAGGTGCAGCAGAAATGGATGCAGAGGAAAATGTCCAAATAAAACAAATATTTGAGTTGTCAAATAATCAACTAAAGCTGCTATAATAATTTTTAAATGATGCAACAGGGAACGGCACCACTACAGTAAATTAGATAGAATAATTTTAATTAAATCAGTTTCATGAAAGCGGCAATACGCTGAATTTAAACAAAGTTAATTAGCTTTGCCATTACATTTGAATACATGTTTTTGCCTTTAATTTGGGCGGTTTTTAAAATTTCCCAGCTTCATGGTTCATGTTTCTTCATCGATATTTTTACTTTTCAAATATACAACTGAGTGGAACGCAGAGATGCACAACTTCTGCTTTTAATGGCAGATACAGATTTATTTTCTTTCATGCTGCTTGTACGGCTCCGGTCTGCTAATATCAATTTTGGCTGATTCTTGTCAATGCAGCTGGGATAAACACTCGTTGACTTGGAAGTGTGTGGCTCTAGAGCAAAACTTCACATGGAAGATCTGTTATATTTCACAATGGTGAGTTCACCACCAGGATGTCTTGTGAGCAGATTGGTGATCATTCAATAGGTGTGTACAACTGAAAGGTCAATAAAAGAGAGGTAGATGGGTGCCCGGTCTTGAGGAATTTTAAAAGAACAAGATGGCATGCCATTGGCTACAAGGTGACCACATACAGGCAATTATGACCATTTTGCCCATATTAAGACAACAGAGTTTTAGTTACTAGTTACTTGTTAGTTACAACAGTGGTTGGTTACTTTTTTTGGTGATCATTGATTAGGCCCATCAAGCAGAATCTTGGCCGGTTTCATTCACAAGCAGCTATTTTGGGACACCTCTAGTAGAAAATTTACCAATGACCATAACGGCATCTGTGTGTCTAGCCATTGGAAGGGGATCAGTTTGGGGAAATAGATATTAGTTCTAACTAAATTAAAGAGTAAATGGTCAGTCACCCATCAGGTCAGTGCTAATTAGGGGTGGGCATTGATAATTTTGTATCAATATCAATGGCATTGTTTATTCAGTCTATCAATCCAATTCCCTCATCAATTCCAGAGTAATTCACTAGGTGCCAAAAAACTAATAGCACACGGCCTCCTGCATTATAACTAGGGATGTCCACTCCTGATACAACTTTTTCACTTCCAATACGATGCCGATATCAAATGCTGAGCTGGAGTGGCACTATTGCACATGCGCCTCGACTTATGTAAGCAGCGGCTGACACGGATGGCGACTAGAGCGCATGTGTGTTGAGCAGAGGCAGGAAGCAAACGCAAACATGCCGTAGCAGGCGAGCTTATAAAAATGCTCATACAATAAACGACGCATCGACTATTCGATTAATCGTCGACTATTTTTTTTGTTGTCGTCGTGATGTGTCGAGTAATCGTGGCAGCTCTAGTCCAATCGCAGCGTTGGTGACTAGAAAATCTCCTTTTGTCACTTCGCAATTTAATTGCCTATGCTACTAATCATTAACCCCAAAACCAGAACGGGTGAAAACACATCATTAACTTTGTTATAGCATATTTTTGGACCGAAGGCTTTTTGCTCCCCTTGATGAAAAGTCCTCTATGCAATTATTGCAAGTGACCCTGTTGTTATTAGGGATGGGTACCGAATTCGGTACTTTTTAAGGTACCGGCCGAATTCCACAGTACCGACCGAGCACCAATTCACTTCATTTGAAACGGTGCCTCGTTTCGGTACCCGTCCTTCACAACGAGAACTTGCCAAGACAGCTGCACATGCGCAAGCGCGTTAAGTCATCGGTCGCTGCGAGCCAGTTGTAAACAGAGCAGCATGGTAGAAAGAACGAAAGCTAACGCTTGGGTCCACTTCACTAAATGTGATGGGTAACTGGGTGATGATGAAACCAGCGACAACAATCTAAGTGAGACATCCTCATCTTAATCTGCTCCGGTAGGTAAATAAAATGTAAAATAACGTTAGCTTGATTTGTTAGCTTCTGTTTCACTAATGGTGCGTTCGCTTTCTCCTCGGAACTCCGAAATTCCGACTAGAAGAACATGAGCGAGCTCTAAAGTTTGGCTTCACTTTACTAAATGCGACGGGTGATTGGGTGAAGATGAAACCAGCAACAACGGTCTAAGTGTGGGGCATCACCATTTAAATCCGCTCCAGCAGTTAAATAAACTGTTTAAGATAACGTTAGCTTGATATGTTAGCTTCCATTGCCACCATTGTTATCATCTAATGGTGCGTTCGCTTTCTCCTCGGAAATTCTAACTTCCCAATAGGAAAAATCAATTGAAAAAAGATGACAAAAGGAATGAAGATACACAGTAAATTTAGTTCACAATAAAGATGTTTGCTTCAGTTTAATTATCAGCTTATAAAACTACAAGGACGATGTTAAAATACAAACAGTTGTATGTTATTTATCATGATATTTATCAAATATTGTTATATATTGAGAAAAATATATATTTAATTATAAAAGAGAATTAAAATAATAGACACTCAAAAGTATCGAAAATTGGTACCGTTAAGTACCGGTATCGATTCAAATGTCAAAGGTACCCATCCCTACGCCATGTTTCCTGCTTCTGTAAGCAATACAACGTGCATGGTGACGACGTTCGCACCAACTCAAGGTGATAAGGGGAATCGTTTGCAAAAGTGCCGTACAATTCCTAGGAATTCAAACAAATGGAACCGGTTCTCAACAAGAACCGTTTTTCGATTCCCAACCCTAGAGCTAAATTCTCATTTTATGATCACAAATCTGGTTAAATTTAAGAAATATAACTCTAAACACCAAGCAATAAAACCATCCCAAAATCTCAACAACTTCTTTATTTTAGTAGGCGAGTGTCCTGCGGGGTCCAGAGAGTTTGAGTGTGTTTACTCGTTAGGGCTGGGCAAAACGATTATTTTTGTAATCTATTAATCTAGCGATTATTTTTTCGATGCATCGATTAATCTAACGATTAATTTGTTAATTTGATTAGATTAAATTATTGATTATTTCCCAATTATTTGACTTGTATAGCAGTTTGATTATTACTAATTTATGTATCTCAATGAAATAAATGCAAATTTCTTCATTTGAACACATTTTAATTAAAAAATTCAAAAATAAAGTTGTTGTAATAGTAGTACAATCTTACGTTAGAGATAACATTTAACAAAAAATCATATGTTGTGCAAACTATTCATATAAATCAAGGAAAATTTATAACAAAAATATATATATAAATAGCAGCAATGGCGTCTTTTAACAAACAAAATCTAACATAAGTAACCTAAGTAGGACTCTGTGACTAGACTTGTCCAAGCATCAGTGGTAAAGGAGATTTTGGATGAGGCCTTTTTTAGTTCGTTCCTTAGTTTCTCAACTGAAGTTTGATGCTTTCTCTCCATCATGCTTGTAAAATGGCGCCTAGAAGGCAGAGTGTAACCTGGTTGAAAAGTGGTCAGCATTTCTTTGAATCCTTCACCCTCAACCACAGCAAGTGGTCTCATGTCTTTCAGAATCATAGATAGGACGCTTTCAGTAAGTACAGCCACCTCCTGGGGGGTGCAGGGCGTTCTTTTCTGACAGAAGTCCTCCAGACTTTTCTGTTTGTTCCTGAAAACATAAATCACACAGACAACACACAGATGAATTAAAATTATTACAAAAATATTTATGTAGAAAGCATAATATCAAAATAATAATTTGAAGATCTGTAATTCAGTGTTTTCTCAAAATATTTAATCTATAAGATTTGTTTAAAAAGAGGTTTTTAACACAAAATGCTGCACATTTTTGTAGTCATTAGATGGTGCAACTTAGATCTATAAGATCAACAAGCTAACGTTCAAACAGGATGAGGCATTAAACTTGACAATCAAGAGTCCGTTGTCATTTTGCTTTTGCAAGCACTTCAGCAATATTGTAATAATGTCCATGACGGCTACATTTAGCAGGTGATACATTGTCTTTGTTAACATTTTTACTGCGGACAATTAGCGCTGTCCCACATTTTCAGCTCTGGCCGATTCTCATAATCAGCTTGTGCGCATTCCGACTCATTTGGCCATCATGAGCTACAAATAAAAACCAACAAAACAGATAACAGCTGCTGCTATATGTTACTGCTAAGCAGCGTGGCAGCAGTGGGTCTGCTTGTGTGTGTGAGTTAGTGCATGGCTACGTGGGAGTGTTTGGATG